>NC_091962.1:2445963-2718463 GCF_031021105.1 Erythrolamprus reginae | reverse complement strand
TGGTGTTTCCCAATTCGTGGGGCTGGTCTTGGGGGGGCTTTGCCTCAACTCCTGGCAAGGGGAACAAGTGGCTACCCACTGTTTGATATCTGAAACCAAGCCAGGCCACCAGAGGTGCCCACTGGCTAAGGCATTCATCCTAACCACCCCTGGATGGCCTTGATGTAGCATTTCTATAACTCTTTTTTGTAAAGATTTGGGGATCACTATCCTGTCCCCCCACAATACACAATCTCTCACGACAGATAGTTCCAGGTGTTTGCATTTAAAATCTTGTACTAAGGTGTCATCTTTATCTGTGGCCCACCCTCTCAAAATGCTTTGGGTTACAGCTTTAAGAGCTGGGACCTTCCTTGTTTCTTCTGCAATTTCCTTAGCTGTTACTAAAGGTTTATCTGATAACTCTATTAATAGGACTTCACTGATTGGGGCAGGGTCCTCTACTATCTGGAGTACGGGGCACCAACTTAGTCCATCTGCATGGTTAATTTGTGTTCCCCCCTTGTATTTGAGGGTGTAATTATATCCTGCTAGAAATATGCCCCCCCTGGTCATTCTGGGTGAGACAAAAGGTGAAGTATGCTTGTGTTCTCCTAATAGACCGAGCAGTGGCTTGTGCTCTGTTATTAATTCGAAGGGCCTGCCAAAAATATATTGGTGAAACTTTTTTACCCCAGCAACTAGAGCTAAGGCCTCCCTGTCAATATGCCCATAGTTTCTTTCAGTGCTGGACATGGTCCTACAGAAATATGCAATAGGGGCCTCCTGACCGTTGGGCAGGACATGGGCCAAGACTGCTCCTACCCCATAGGGGGAAACGTCACATGTTAATCTTAGTGGCAAGGTAGAATTATACTGCACCACTACACTTTGAGATGTTAAAAGGTTCTTTATTTTTCTGAAGGCTGCTCGCTTTTCCTCTCCCCATCTCCAGGTTGCTCCCTTGTGGAGAAGTCTATGCAACGGCTCAGCTGCGGAGGCCTGTTTCAAAAAAACAGAATAAAAATTGAATAGCCCAGGAAGGCTTGCAGCTCCGCTTTGTTTGAGGGCTCTGGGGCTTCTTTAATTGCCCTAACCTTGTCCTGGGTGGGGTGGATTCCCTCACCATCTATTTTGAAGCCCAAGAAGTCAACACTGGTAGTGCCCCAGACACATTTGTCTGCCTTTAGCTTAAGGCCCTTGTCCTGTAGTCTAGAAAGGACCTTCCTGCTTCTGCAGTTCAATTGGTCATAATCCTCCCCAGATATCAAGATGTCATCAAAATATGGCACCACGCCTTCTATTCCTACTAATAGGCATTCCATGAGGTGTTGAAAAAGACCCGGGGCAACACTTACCCCAAACTGCAGCCTGGTGCACTTGAAGACACCCTTATGGGTGACTATAGTCTGTGAGAGGGCAGTGGCCTCATCAACCAGGAGTTGTTGATAAGCCTAGGCTAAATCGAGCTTTGCAAACAGTTTGCCTTGTCCCAGGGAGTGCAGTAGTTGCTGAACTACTGGAATGGGGTATGAGTTGTGCTGCAGGGCCTTCTTTAGCATAGATTTGTAATCAGCACAAACTCTCAAAGACCCATAAGGATTCATTGGGGTTACTATAGGCGTTTCACACGGGGCATGGTCTACGGGCAGTAATATCCCTTGAGCAATAAGTTTGTCTAATTGGAGGTCCAATTTGGGGAGAATGGGCAAGGGCACCCTGCGGGGCTTTAATCGTATGGGGGGAACCTTAGGATCTAGAGAGAAAGAAATGGGTGGCCCCTTGTATGTGCCCAACGCAGAATCAAAAACCTCAGGAAACTCATGGACAAAGTTAGGCATGGCACAGCTGGTTAACTTATGAATGCCTGTGACAGCCAGTCCTAGGGGGCTCATCCACTCCAATCCTAAAAGCGAATGGTTAGCCCCTTGAACCACAAGCAGGGGAAGGATGTGATTTACCCCTTTTAATGTAATTGGCACCCGTGCCTTGCCCAGAACCCGAAGAGGATTACCCTGGAAGTCCTTAATGGCCGTGGCCATGGGCTCAAGTTGAGCTACAGTCATGGAAGGCATATACAGTTTTAATTTATGCCATGGCATAAGGGAATATTTTGATCCTGTGTCCAGTTCCATTTGGAAGGTCTCTGGTTGAGAAGCAAGGGCACCACAAGCTTTGTGGTGGTCGGGCTGGAACTGGCAGCTGCGTGGGGGTTCGTTTTCCTCGGTTCCAGACGCGGGAGAAATTTCCCAAGGCGCGGCGGTTCCCTCTCGTCGGCTGGCGCGGTAGGCAGTTGTCTCTCAGCGGGGGTGGCAGTGGCTGTTGTTGCTGGGATGGCGAAATCATGGGAAGAATGTCAGGGAGCGAGCTCGACAGGCTTCTGCGATGTGCCCCCTTCAGTTGCATAATTCATTATTTTGGATAAAAACCCAGGTTATGGTGAGTATCGGAAGGGCTTAACTTTATGCAGGAGTCTTACCTTCATTATTTTGGAGAAATCCTAGGAGATGTTTAGAATCTGAAGAGCTTAACTTTATACAGGAGACTTACCTTCATTATTTTGGAGAAATCCCAGGAGATGGTGAGTATCTGAAGGGCTCAATTTTATAAAGATTTGCCTTCAGAATGTTATAGAAAGAGCAAAAGATGGTGAATATCTGAAGGTCTTAACTTTAGATAGATTTAATTATGTCGTTTTGGAGAAAAAAACAGGACATTCATCATTATGGAGGAAAACAGAGGAGATGGTGATTATCTGAAGGGCTCAATTTTATAAAGATTTGCCTTCAGAATGTTATAGAAAGAGCAAAAGATGGTGAATATCTGAAGGTCTTAACTTTAGATAGATTTAATTATGTCGTTTTAGAGAAAAAAACAGGACATCCATCATTATGGAGGAAAACAGAGGAGATGGTGATTATCTGAACGTCTTAACTTTATACAGGAGACTTGCCTTCATTATTTTGGATAAAAACCCAGGAGATGGTGAGTATCTGAAGGGCTCAACTTTATAAAGATTTGCCTTCAGAATGTTATAGAAAGAGCAAAAGATGGTGAATATCTGAAGGTCTTAACTTTAGATAGATTTAATTATGTCGTTTTGGAGAAAAAAACAGGACATTCATCATTATGGAGGAAAACAGAGGAGATGGTGATTATCTGAACGTCTTAACTTTATACAGGAGACTTACCTTCATTATTTTGTAGAAAAACATAGGAGATGGTGAGTATCTGAAGGGCTCAACTTTATAAAGATTTGCCTTCAGAATGTTATAGAAAGAGCAAAAGATGGTGAATATCTGAAGGTCTTAACTTTAGATAGATTTAATTATGTCGTTTTGGAGAAAAAAACAGGACATTCATCATTATGGAGGAAAACAGAGGAGATGGTGATTATCTGAAGGGCTCAACTTTATAAAGATTTGCCTTCAGAATGTTATAGAAAGAGCAAAAGATGGTGAATATCTGAAGGTCTTAACTTTAGATAGATTTAATTATGTCGTTTGGGAGAAAAAAACAGGACATCCATCATTATGGAGGAAAACAGAGGAGATGGTGATTATCTGAACGTCTTAACTTTATACAGGAGACTTATCATCATTATTTTGGATAAAACCCAAGAGATGGTGAGTATCTGAAGGGCTCAACTTTATAAAGATTTGCCTTCAGAATGTTATAGAAAGAGCAAAAGATGGTGAATATCTGAAGGTCTTAACTTTAGATAGATTTAATTATGTCGTTTTGGAGAAAAAAACAGGACATCCATCATTATGGAGGAAAACAGAGGAGATGGTGATTATCTGAACGTCTTAACTTTATACAGGAGACTTGCCTTCATTATTTTGGATAAAAACCCAGGAGATGGTGAGTATCTGAAGGGCTCAACTTTATAAAGATTTGCCTTCAGAATGTTATAGAAAGAGCAAAAGATGGTGAATATCTGAAGGTCTTAACTTTAGATAGATTTAATTATGTCGTTTTGGAGAAAAAAACAGGACATTCATCATTATGGAGGAAAACAGAGGAGATGGTGATTATCTGAACGTCTTAACTTTATACAGGAGACTTACCTTCATTATTTTGTAGAAAAACATAGGAGATGGTGAGTATCTGAAGGGCTCAACTTTATAAAGATTTGCCTTCAGAATGTTATAGAAAGAGCAAAAGATAGTGAATATCTGAAGGTCTTTAGATAGATTTAATTATGTCATTTTGGAGTAAAAAACAGGACATCCATCATTATGGAGGAAAACAGAGGACATGGTGATTATCTGAATGTCTTAACTTTATACATTATTTTGGAGAAATCCCAGCAGATGGTGAGTATCTGAAGGGCTCAACTTTATAAAGATTTGCCTTCAGAATGTTATAGAAAGAGCAAAAGATGGTGAATATCTGAAGGTCTTAACTTTAGATAGATTTAACTATGTCGTTTTGGAGAAAAAAACAGGACATCCATCATTATGGAGGAAAACAGAGGAGATGGTGATTATCTGAACGTCTTAACTTTACACACGAGACTTATACAGGAGATTTACCTTCATTATTTTGGAGAAATCCCAGGAGATGGTGAGTATCTGAAGGGCTCAACTTCATAAAGATTTGCCTTCAGAATGTTGCCTTCAGAATGTTATAGAAAGAGCAAAAGATGGTGAATATCTGAAGGTCTTAACTTTACATAGATTTAACTATGTCCTTTTGGAGAAAAAAAGAGGACACCCATCATTATGGAGGAAAACAGAGGAGATGGTGATTATCTGAACCTCTTAACTTTATACAGGAGACTTACTTTCATTATTTTGGAGAAATCCCAGGAGATGGTGATTATCTGAAGGTCTTAACTTTATAGAGGAGATATACCTTCATTATTCTGGATAAAAACCCAGGAGATGGTGAGTATCTGAAGGGCTCAACTTTATAAAGATTTACCTTCACAATTTTATAGAAAGAGCAAAGGATAGTGAATATCTGAAGGTCTTAACTTTTGATAGATTTAACTATGTTGTTTTGGAGAAAAAAACAGGACATCATTATGGAGGAAAACACAGATTCACCATTTTGGAGAAACAGGCAGAAATGGTGAGTATCTGAAGGGCTTTACTTTATACAGGTGACTTACCTTCGTTATTTTGCAGAAAATCCGAGGAGACGGTGAGTATCTGAAGGGCTCAACTTTATAAAGATTTGCCTTCAGAATTTTATAGAAAGAGCAAAAGATAGTGAATATCTGAAGGTCTTAACTTTAGATAGATTTAACTATGTCGTTTTGGAGAAAAAACAGGATGTTCATCATTATGGAGGAAAACACAGGAGATTCACCATTTTGGATTAATCCCAGGAGATGGTGAGCATCTGAAGGGCTTTTCTTTATACAGGAGAATTACCATCATTATTTTGGATAAAAACCCAGGAGATGGTGAGTATCTGAAGGGCTCAACTTTATAAAGATTTGCCTTCAGAATGTTATAGAAAGAGCAAAAGATGGTGAATATCTGAAGGTCTTAACTTTAGATAGATTTAATTATGTCGTTTTGGAGAAAAAAACAGGACATTCATCATTATGGAGGAAAACAGAGGAGATGGTGATTATCTGAACGTCTTAACTTTATACAGGAGACTTACCTTCATTATTTTGTAGAAAAACATAGGAGATGGTGAGTATCTGAAGGGCTCAACTTTATAAAGATTTGCCTTCAGAATGTTATAGAAAGAGCAAAAGATAGTGAATATCTGAAGGTCTTTAGATAGATTTAATTATGTCATTTTGGAGTAAAAAACAGGACATCCATCATTATGGAGGAAAACAGAGGACATGGTGATTATCTGAATGTCTTAACTTTATACATTATTTTGGAGAAATCCCAGCAGATGGTGAGTATCTGAAGGGCTCAACTTTATAAAGATTTGCCTTCAGAATGTTATAGAAAGAGCAAAAGATGGTGAATATCTGAAGGTCTTAACTTTAGATAGATTTAACTATGTCGTTTTGGAGAAAAAAACAGGACATCCATCATTATGGAGGAAAACAGAGGAGATGGTGATTATCTGAACGTCTTAACTTTACACACGAGACTTATACAGGAGATTTACCTTCATTATTTTGGAGAAATCCCAGGAGATGGTGAGTATCTGAAGGGCTCAACTTCATAAAGATTTGCCTTCAGAATGTTGCCTTCAGAATGTTATAGAAAGAGCAAAAGATGGTGAATATCTGAAGGTCTTAACTTTAGATAGATTTAACTATGTCCTTTTGGAGAAAAAAAGAGGACACCCATCATTATGGAGGAAAACAGAGGAGATGGTGATTATCTGAACCTCTTAACTTTATACAGGAGACTTACTTTCATTATTTTGGAGAAATCCCAGGAGATGGTGATTATCTGAAGGTCTTAACTTTATAGAGGAGATATACCTTCATTATTCTGGATAAAAACCCAGGAGATGGTGAGTATCTGAAGGGCTCAACTTTATAAAGATTTACCTTCACAATTTTATAGAAAGAGCAAAGGATAGTGAATATCTGAAGGTCTTAACTTTTGATAGATTTAACTATGTTGTTTTGGAGAAAAAAACAGGACATCATTATGGAGGAAAACACAGATTCACCATTTTGGAGAAACAGGCAGAAATGGTGAGTATCTGAAGGGCTTTACTTTATACAGGTGACTTACCTTTGTTATTTTGCAGAAAATCCGAGGAGACGGTGAGTATCTGAAGGGCTCAACTTTATAAAGATTTGCCTTCAGAATTTTATAGAAAGAGCAAAAGATAGTGAATATCTGAAGGTCTTAACTTTAGATAGATTTAACTATGTCGTTTTGGAGAAAAAACAGGATGTTCATCATTATGGAGGAAAACACAGGAGATTCACCATTTTGGATTAATCCCAGGAGATGGTGAGCATCTGAAGGGCTTTTCTTTATACAGGAGAATTACCATCATTATTTTGGATAAAAACCCAGGAGATGGTGAGTATCTGAAGGGCTCAACTTTATAAAGATTTGCCTTCAGAATGTTATAGAAAGAGCAAAAGATGGTGAATATCTGAAGGTCTTAACTTTAGATAGATTTAATTATGTCGTTTTGGAGAAAAAAACAGGACATTCATCATTATGGAGGAAAACAGAGGAGATGGTGATTATCTGAACGTCTTAACTTTATACAGGAGACTTACCTTCATTATTTTGTAGAAAAACATAGGAGATGGTGAGTATCTGAAGGGCTCAACTTTATAAAGATTTGCCTTCAGAATGTTATAGAAAGAGCAAAAGATAGTGAATATCTGAAGGTTTAGATAGATTTAATTATGTCATTTTGGAGTAAAAAACAGGACATCCATCATTATGGAGGAAAACAGAGGACATGGTGATTATCTGAATGTCTTAACTTTATACATTATTTTGGAGAAATCCCAGCAGATGGTGAGTATCTGAAGGGCTCAACTTTATAAAGATTTGCCTTCAGAATGTTATAGAAAGAGCAAAAGATGGTGAATATCTGAAGGTCTTAACTTTAGATAGATTTAACTATGTCGTTTTGGAGAAAAAAACAGGACATCCATCATTATGGAGGAAAACAGAGGAGATGGTGATTATCTGAACGTCTTAACTTTACACACGAGACTTATACAGGAGATTTACCTTCATTATTTTGGAGAAATCCCAGGAGATGGTGAGTATCTGAAGGGCTCAACTTCATAAAGATTTGCCTTCAGAATGTTGCCTTCAGAATGTTATAGAAAGAGCAAAAGATGGTGAATATCTGAAGGTCTTAACTTTAGATAGATTTAACTATGTCCTTTTGGAGAAAAAAAGAGGACACCCATCATTATGGAGGAAAACAGAGGAGATGGTGATTATCTGAACCTCTTAACTTTATACAGGAGACTTACTTTCATTATTTTGGAGAAATCCCAGGAGATGGTGATTATCTGAAGGTCTTAACTTTATAGAGGAGATATACCTTCATTATTCTGGATAAAAACCCAGGAGATGGTGAGTATCTGAAGGGCTCAACTTTATAAAGATTTACCTTCAGAATTTTATAGAAAGAGCAAAGGATAGTGAATATCTGAAGGTCTTAACTTTTGATAGATTTAACTATGTTGTTTTGGAGAAAAAAACAGGACATCATTATGGAGGAAAACACAGATTCACCATTTTGGAGAAACAGGCAGAAATGGTGAGTATCTGAAGGGCTTTACTTTATACAGGTGACTTACCTTTGTTATTTTGCAGAAAATCCGAGGAGACGGTGAGTATCTGAAGGGCTCAACTTTATAAAGATTTGCCTTCAGAATTTTATAGAAAGAGCAAAAGATAGTGAATATCTGAAGGTCTTAACTTTAGATAGATTTAACTATGTCGTTTTGGAGAAAAAACAGGATGTTCATCATTATGGAGGAAAACACAGGAGATTCACCATTTTGGATTAATCCCAGGAGATGGTGAGCATCTGAAGGGCTTTTCTTTATACAGGAGAATTACCATCATTATTTTGGATAAAAACCCAGGAGATGGTGAGTATCTGAAGGGCTCAACTTTATAAAGATTTGCCTTCAGAATGTTATAGAAAGAGCAAAAGATGGTGAATATCTGAAGGTCTTAACTTTAGATAGATTTAATTATGTCGTTTTGGAGAAAAAAACAGGACATTCATCATTATGGAGGAAAACAGAGGAGATGGTGATTATCTGAACGTCTTAACTTTATACAGGAGACTTACGTTCATTATTTTGTAGAAAAACATAGGAGATGGTGAGTATCTGAAGGGCTCAACTTTATAAAGATTTGCCTTCAGAATGTTATAGAAAGAGCAAAAGATAGTGAATATCTGAAGGTCTTTAGATAGATTTAATTATGTCATTTTGGAGTAAAAAACAGGACATCCATCATTATGGAGGAAAACAGAGGACATGGTGATTATCTGAATGTCTTAACTTTATACATTATTTTGGAGAAATCCCAGCAGATGGTGAGTATCTGAAGGGCTCAACTTTATAAAGATTTGCCTTCAGAATGTTATAGAAAGAGCAAAAGATGGTGAATATCTGAAGGTCTTAACTTTAGATAGATTTAACTATGTCGTTTTGGAGAAAAAAACAGGACATCCATCATTATGGAGGAAAACAGAGGAGATGGTGATTATCTGAACGTCTTAACTTTACACACGAGACTTATACAGGAGATTTACCTTCATTATTTTGGAGAAATCCCAGGAGATGGTGAGTATCTGAAGGGCTCAACTTCATAAAGATTTGCCTTCAGAATGTTGCCTTCAGAATGTTATAGAAAGAGCAAAAGATGGTGAATATCTGAAGGTCTTAACTTTAGATAGATTTAACTATGTCCTTTTGGAGAAAAAAAGAGGACACCCATCATTATGGAGGAAAACAGAGGAGATGGTGATTATCTGAACCTCTTAACTTTATACAGGAGACTTACTTTCATTATTTTGGAGAAATCCCAGGAGATGGTGATTATCTGAAGGTCTTAACTTTATAGAGGAGATATACCTTCATTATTCTGGATAAAAACCCAGGAGATGGTGAGTATCTGAAGGGCTCAACTTTATAAAGATTTACCTTCAGAATTTTATAGAAAGAGCAAAGGATAGTGAATATCTGAAGGTCTTAACTTTTGATAGATTTAACTATGTTGTTTTGGAGAAAAAAACAGGACATCATTATGGAGGAAAACACAGATTCACCATTTTGGAGAAACAGGCAGAAATGGTGAGTATCTGAAGGGCTTTACTTTATACAGGTGACTTACCTTTGTTATTTTGCAGAAAATCCGAGGAGACGGTGAGTATCTGAAGGGCTCAACTTTATAAAGATTTGCCTTCAGAATTTTATAGAAAGAGCAAAAGATAGTGAATATCTGAAGGTCTTAACTTTAGATAGATTTAACTATGTCGTTTTGGAGAAAAAACAGGATGTTCATCATTATGGAGGAAAACACAGGAGATTCACCATTTTGGATTAATCCCAGGAGATGGTGAGCATCTGAAGGGCTTTTCTTTATACAGGAGAATTACCATCATTATTTTGGATAAAAACCCAGGAGATGGTGAGTATCTGAAGGGCTCAACTTTATAAAGATTTACCTTCAGAATTTTATAGAAAGAGCAAAAGATAGTGAATATCTGAAGGTCTTAACTTTAGATACATTTAATTATGTCGTTTTGGAGAAAAAAACAGGACATTCATCATTATGGAGGAAAACACAGGAGATTCACCATTTTGGAGAAACAGGCAGAAATGGTGAGTATCCGAAGGACTCAACTATATACAGGAGACTTACCTTCATTATTTTGCAGAAAAACCCAGGAGATAGTGAGTATCTGAAGGGATCAACTTTATAAAGATTTGCCTTCAGAATTTTATAGAAAGTGCAAAAATAGTGAATATCTGAAGGTCTTAACTTCAGATAGATTTAATTATGTCGTTTTCGAGAAAAAAACAGGACATTCATCATTATGGAGGAAAACAGAGGAGATGGTGATTATCTGAAGGACTTACCTTTATACAGGAGACTTACCTTCATTAATTGTAGAAATCCCAGGAGATGGTGAGTATCTGAAGGGCTCAATTTTATAAAGATTTGCCTTCAGAATTTTATAGAAAGAGCAAAAATAGTGAATATCTGAAGGTCTTAACTTTAGATAGATTTAATTATGTCGTTTTGGAGAAAAAAACAGGACATTCATCATTATGGAGGAAAACAGAGGAGATGGTGATTATCTGAACGTCTTAACTTTATACAGGAGACTTACCTTCATTATTTTGTAGAAAAACATAGGAGATGGTGAGTATCTGAAGGGCTCAACTTTATAAAGATTTGCCTTCAGAATGTTATAGAAAGAGCAAAAGATAGTGAATATCTGAAGGTCTTTAGATAGATTTAATTATGTCATTTTGGAGTAAAAAACAGGACATCCATCATTATGGAGGAAAACAGAGGACATGGTGATTATCTGAATGTCTTAACTTTATACATTATTTTGGAGAAATCCCAGCAGATGGTGAGTATCTGAAGGGCTCAACTTTATAAAGATTTGCCTTCAGAATGTTATAGAAAGAGCAAAAGATGGTGAATATCTGAAGGTCTTAACTTTAGATAGATTTAACTATGTCGTTTTGGAGAAAAAAACAGGACATCCATCATTATGGAGGAAAACAGAGGAGATGGTGATTATCTGAACGTCTTAACTTTACACACGAGACTTATACAGGAGATTTACCTTCATTATTTTGGAGAAATCCCAGGAGATGGTGAGTATCTGAAGGGCTCAACTTCATAAAGATTTGCCTTCAGAATGTTGCCTTCAGAATGTTATAGAAAGAGCAAAAGATGGTGAATATCTGAAGGTCTTAACTTTAGATAGATTTAACTATGTCCTTTTGGAGAAAAAAAGAGGACACCCATCATTATGGAGGAAAACAGAGGAGATGGTGATTATCTGAACCTCTTAACTTTATACAGGAGACTTACTTTCATTATTTTGGAGAAATCCCAGGAGATGGTGATTATCTGAAGGTCTTAACTTTATAGAGGAGATATACCTTCATTATTCTGGATAAAAACCCAGGAGATGGTGAGTATCTGAAGGGCTCAACTTTATAAAGATTTACCTTCAGAATTTTATAGAAAGAGCAAAGGATAGTGAATATCTGAAGGTCTTAACTTTTGATAGATTTAACTATGTTGTTTTGGAGAAAAAAACAGGACATCATTATGGAGGAAAACACAGATTCACCATTTTGGAGAAACAGGCAGAAATGGTGAGTATCTGAAGGGCTTTACTTTATACAGGTGACTTACCTTTGTTATTTTGCAGAAAATCCGAGGAGACGGTGAGTATCTGAAGGGCTCAACTTTATAAAGATTTGCCTTCAGAATTTTATAGAAAGAGCAAAAGATAGTGAATATCTGAAGGTCTTAACTTTAGATAGATTTAACTATGTCGTTTTGGAGAAAAAACAGGATGTTCATCATTATGGAGGAAAACACAGGAGATTCACCATTTTGGATTAATCCCAGGAGATGGTGAGCATCTGAAGGGCTTTTCTTTATACAGGAGAATTACCATCATTATTTTGGATAAAAACCCAGGAGATGGTGAGTATCTGAAGGGCTCAACTTTATAAAGATTTACCTTCAGAATTTTATAGAAAGAGCAAAAGATAGTGAATATCTGAAGGTCTTAACTTTAGATACATTTAATTATGTCGTTTTGGAGAAAAAAACAGGACATTCATCATTATGGAGGAAAACACAGGAGATTCACCATTTTGGAGAAACAGGCAGAAATGGTGAGTATCCGAAGGACTCAACTATATACAGGAGACTTACCTTCATTATTTTGCAGAAAAACCCAGGAGATAGTGAGTATCTGAAGGGATCAACTTTATAAAGATTTGCCTTCAGAATTTTATAGAAAGTGCAAAAATAGTGAATATCTGAAGGTCTTAACTTCAGATAGATTTAATTATGTCGTTTTCGAGAAAAAAACAGGACATTCATCATTATGGAGGAAAACAGAGGAGATGGTGATTATCTGAAGGACTTACCTTTATACAGGAGACTTACCTTCATTAATTGTAGAAATCCCAGGAGATGGTGAGTATCTGAAGGGCTCAATTTTATAAAGATTTGCCTTCAGAATTTTATAGAAAGAGCAAAAATAGTGAATATCTGAAGGTCTTAACTTTAGATAGATTTAATTATGTCGTTTTGGAGAAAAAAACAGGACATTCATCATTATGGAGGAAAACAGAGGAGATGGTTATCTGAACGTCTTAACTTTGTACACGAGACTTACCTTCATTATTTTGTCCTCCAATTGGCTGTGTTTTCTTGTTTCTCTCTCTGACCTGCGCAGTTCAGTTGAGTCTTGGTACCTGAAGAGTGAGGAGGTCGGCTCATCTGTGATTCCCGGAGAGGCTCCAGTCCTGGACTGTTGAGATCCTCTCTGCGTGGAGTTTGCAGGACCACCGCCGGCCTCCTCTGGACCTGGTTCCCCAGCGGTGGAGCGACGATGAGTCGGTAAGTCCCAATCTATTTCCAATTGTCTGGGTCGCGTTTGGGAACGGCTTTGCCGAGAAAAATTCCCTGTGGGGTGTGAAGCGTCATAGTCCGTATTAGGGTTTGCTGAAGGTTCTTGGCGGAGGTTAGTTGTCTCCACCCATTTCCTAAGGTGATCAATGTGCTCATGAATGTTCCCTGGTTCTGTTCTCTTAATGGCCTCTTTTGCCACACGGACAAATCTTTCAACCATCCCATTAGACCAAGCTGCATGAGGAGAAACTAAGGCATGCCTGATGCCTAGCTGGGCAAGGAATACCTCCATTTGTTTGGATGTGAATTGTGGCCCATTATCCGAAACTAGCACATCTGGGCACCCATGCGTAGCGAATAATCGACGCAATGCTTGTATGGTGGCACAAGAAGTAGTGGCTCCCATTACTATAATCTCTAGCCATTTTGAGTATGCATCAACCACTACCAGAAACATGTGGGGTCCCACTGGCTCTGCAAAATTGACATGAATTCGTGACCATGGGGCTTGTGGTGTTTCCCAATTTGTGGGGCTGGGTTTGGGGGGGGGGCTTGGCTTCGACTCCTGGCAAGGGGAACAAGTGGCTACCCACTGTTCGATATCTGAATCCAAGCCAGGCCACCAGAGGTGCCCTCTGGCTAAGGCCTTCATCCTAACCACTCCTGGATGGCCTTGATGTAGCATTTCTATAACTCTTTTTTGTAAAGATTTGGGGATCACTATCCTGTCTCCACACAATACACAATTTCTCATGACAGATAGTTCCAGGCGTTTGCATTTAAAATCTTGTACTAAGGTGTCATCTTTATCTGTGGCCCACCTTCTCAAAATGCGCTGGGTTACAGCTTTTTTTCTTCTTCTGCAATTTCCTTAGCTGTTACTAAAGGTTTATCTGATAACTCTATTAATAGGACTTCACTGATTGGGGCAGGGTCCTCTACTATCTGCGGTATGGGGCACCGACTTAGTCCATCTGCATGGTTAATTTGTGTTCCCCCCTTGTATTTGAGGGTGTAATTATATCCTGCTAGAAATATGGTCCACCTGGTCATCCTGGGTGAGACAAAAGGTGAAGTCTGCTTGTGTTCCCCTAATACACCGAGCAGTGGCTTGTGGTCTGTTATTAATTCGAAGGGCCTGCCAAAAATATATTGGTGAAAGTTATGAATGCCTGTGACAGCCAGTCCTAGGGGGCTCATCCTCTCCAATCCTAAAAGCGAATGGTTAGCCCCTTGAACCACAAGCAGGGGAAGGATGTGATTTACCCCTTTAAATGTAATTGGCCCCCTTGCCTTGCCCAGAACCCGAATAGGATTACCCTGGAAGTCCTTAATGGCCGTGGCCATGGGCTCAAGTTGAGCTACAGTCATGGAAGGCATATACAGTTTTAATTTATGCCATGGCATAAGGGAATATTTTGATCCCGTGTCCAGTTCTATTTGGTAAGGTCTATGGTTGAGAAGCAAGGGCACCACAAGCTTTGTGGTGGTCGGGCTGGAACTGGCAGCTGCGCCGGGGTTCGGTTTACCTTGGTTCCAGATGCGGGAGAAATTTTGGGAAGCACGGCGGTTCCCTCTGGTCGGCTGGCGCGGTAGGCGGTTGTCTCTCAGCGGGGGTGGCGGTGGCTGTTGTCACTGCATTGGCGAAGTCATGGGAAGATCGTCAGGGAGCGAGCTCGACAAGTTTCCGCGATGTGCACTCTTTGGTCGCAGTGGTGGCAGAAGACACCTTGGAAGGGGCAGCGGAAACGGGGATGATTTCCTCGGGAGCCAGCGCAGTAGAAGGCGACGAATGGCGATCTGGCATGTCTTGGTGGAGGGGACCTGATCTGGCAACAGTAGTCATCATAGGAGGATCTGAGAAGAGGCTTCTGCAATGTGGAAACCGGTGGCGTGCTTGTCATTGCTCTTTAGCTCCGCAGCCGCGGCTTGGGGAACTTCAAATGTTTGTGTGGCTTTAATGACATCCTGTAGCGAGGATTCCTCCTCAGAGAGGAGCTTGTTCCGGATTGTAATGTTACGCATGCCAAAGATTAAGGCATCAGTGAGACAAGCCAGTGGATTATCGAATTGGCATTTAGAGAGAACAGTTCTGAGGCGAGTCGTGAACTGATTGATCGTTTCCCCCTCTGCTTGTCACATCCGGGAGAATTGATGGCGAAAAACTGTAGCAGGCTCCGTAGGCTTGAAGTGATCGGCTAGCTTCGACGAGAGAGCGTCCCAGGAAATTGAGTTCGCCGGTTCAGGGTCAGTGAGGGTTTCTGCCAGCTCAAAAATTTGTGTGCCACAGTAATTGAGGAAAAGGGCACGCTTGCAGCCACTGTCGGCATCTTTCATGCCGGCCGCTTCCAAAAATATTTCAAACTTCGCCATATAGGTTGTCCAGGTCATTCTTTCTGGGACGAAGAATTCAGGTGGCTGGACTACCGACGAAGTAGCCATGATAGCACACGGAGGGGCAGTCTCCTTGTCGCCAATGTAATACTCTCAAAACAAGGTTGAATCAAGCAAAGATTATTTGCTAACAGGACAAGGAAGTCAATTCAGTCAAGAAGCAATGGAGTATTGAGAGCTCTATACAATGTCAGTTCTCCTTTTTATACAATCTAGCCCAGCAACAGGCAGTTTTACAAACATACATTTTAAGCACCAAAAGAAAGCAACCAATCAACATGCAATAAACAAATCTGAACTTTTGACTTTTACCCTGTCTAGGTAGGTCACCCAGGCAAATATCTAACACTTACCTTCATTATTTTGGACAAAAACCCAGGAGATGGAGAGTATCCAAAGGGCTCAACATTATACAGGAGACTTACCTTCATTATTTTGGAGAAAAACCAGGAGATGGTGAATATCCGAAGGGTTCAACTTTATACAGGAGATTTACCTTCATTGTTTTGAAGAAAAACCCAGGAGACGGTAAGTATCTGAAGGGCTCAACTTTATAAAGATTTGCCTTCAGAATTTTATAGAAAGAGCAAAAGATAGTTGTTGAATCCCTATGTAAATAGCTGTCTCTATGAAAAAAGCTGTCTCTGCTATAAAATGGTTAAAAATAGAAGTCGCACCTGATTGGCTAAGACGCTGACAGTTCTGTTTTGGCGGGAGCCTGAAAAGTATATAAGGAGCGTCTGTTCTCTGTAAATTCAGACGCGTTCCAGCTGAATGTCACTTTCACTAAGAGCTGAAATAAAGGATCCGTCAGTTTAGCCTCCTGTCTCCAGAATCTTCACTGGCGACATCGGACGGACAAACCTACGCTCTCCACCATGAACAACCTGCCTGTCGGAAGAGCTCCTGAATCCTTCGATCCGGAGAAGTCCACCTGGGACGGCTACATCTCGAAGTTTGAGATCTTCCTCGAAGCTGCCGGGATGAGGGACGCCGACAACGAACGGAAGCGGGCAATCTTCCTGAACTACTGCGGCTCGGAGATGTTCGATCTCGCCCAGACCCTGATGGATCCGCTACCGGCCAACTCCGTCGCTTGGGACATTTTGAAAACCAAGCTTTATTTTATTTATTTTTATTATTTATTATTTGGATTTGTATGCCGCCCCTCTCCGAAGACTCGGGGCGGCTCACAACAAGTGAAAAACAATCCAATACAATCCAATTAATTAAAATATTATAAGTTTAAGAAAATCCCCGCCCATTTCAAGCCCACAAAGCCAGCCATCGTGTTCCGGCATCAATTTTCGCGAATGGGCCAGCTCGACACTGAGTCAATAAACCAGTATGCCACGCGTCTTTGTACGGTGCTGTCAAAATGTAAATTTGACAACCCAGAAACTCGCCTGATAGATGCCCACATTTTCGGCATGAAAAATGCTACTGTCCGCAATAAGCTCCTCACGGAAGATGAGCCTTCTCTACAAGCTGTCATCAAGCTGGTTCAAACCGCAGAAGTCGCCGATGCTGCTGCCAAGGAGCTAAAGAAAAATGACAAGCAGGAAGTCGTCGCTCAAATCGACTCCCAAACTTCCCGCGCGGGGTCCCCAGATGACCTCAGCCCACCTGCCTTCTCTGAAGACAGCTGCTTCTTGCTCTAACAGGACCAGACGAGACAACGCAGACAACCTCGCCCCGTCGCTCCCTACTCCGGCTGCCGAGGGAACCATCCACACCAACGCTGCCCTTTCCGGGACGCCATCTGCCGCCGCTGCAACCGCTGGGGCCACATCGCCGAAGCCTGCAGAGCCCCCATGCCGGAAGACTCTTTCTCTGCCCAGCGTCCTCCTCGGTTCCAGAACCAACCAGCCCAGCCGCGCGAAAACCGACCTCCTCGGTTTTCCGCCCGCAGAAACAACTCCAACTTCAACCGTGACTACGCAAGAGGTAAGCAACCTTATTCCGTCAATAGCACGGTAACAAATGACAGGAGCAAAATTGTAATTTCGCTGCTCCTTAACAACCAGCCGTGCAACATGGAACTGGACACTGGGTCTAAGTATACCATTATGCCTTGCGAGAAGCTAAAATTGTATATGCCTCATCTCTCAAAAGCTGCTCTTCTTCCTACTGCTTTAATTATTAAGGATTTACAGGGGGGAAATATTCCAGGTCCTGGGGAAGTGCAACAACATCTTGACCAATTCTTGTTGGCACAACATATCACCCCTAACTCTACCACCCACAAAAGTCCTGCTGAAATTCTGATGGGGAGAAAACTTAGATCCCCACTGGATAGACTGCATCCTATGTATTGTACACATACTTTTATGTCTGTAAATCCTGAAAGACAATTGTACTTGGGTCAAAGTATTTTTTGCAAAGAGTTTTGATGGGGGATTAAATTGGATGAAGGGAACAATTGTGCAACAAACAGCACCCAAGACTTATATTGTACGTTTGGACGATGGCCGAATGTGGAAACGGCACATCGACCACTGACGGAGGCGCCAAGAGGCCTCGCTTGTACCAAACTCTAATACAGATTCTTCCCCTTCGCTAGACTGTAACACGCAACCAGTTTTAACGGACTTTCAAATCGACTCACCACGACGGGGGGTTTCCTCCAGCGACGCCGAGCCATCTTCTTCCTTGGAGGTCGGTGTTGTGCCTGCCGACTCAACACTGGAGGCCGGAGCGCAGCCTCGGCCCTGGCCAACCAGTGGAGGTACTAGCGAACCGACCTCCTCTTCTGTTGAAAGCGAAGACTCAAATGATCTGCGCAGGTCAGAAAGGACTGTACGCAGACCAAGCCGATTGGAGGACTTTGTCACATGGCTTGCTGAATAACTTTTCTTTCTGACTAAGGAGGGAGGGGTGTTGAATCTCTATGTAAATAGCTGTGTCTATGAAAAAAGCTGTCTTTGCTCTAAAATGGTTAAAAATAGAAGTCGCGCGTGATTGGCTAAGACGCTGACAGTTCTGTTTTGGCGGGAGCCTGAAAAGTATATAAGGAGCTTCTGTTCTCTGTAAATTCAGACGTGTTCCAGCTGAATGTCACTTTCACTAAGAGCTGAAATAAAGGAAGCGTCAGTTTAGCCTCCTGTCTCCGGACTCTTCAATAGTGAATCTCTGAAGGTCTTAACATTAGATAGATTTAACTACGTTGTTTTGGAGGAAAAAAAAAACATTCATCATTATGGAGGAAAACAGAGGAGATGGCGATTATCTGAAGGACTCAACTATATACAGGGGATTTACCTTCATTATTTAGGATAAAACCCCAGGATATGTTGAGTATCTGAAGGGCTTTACTTTATACAGGAGACTTACCTTCATTATTTTGGAGAAGTCCCAGGAGAGGGTGAGTATCTGAAGGGCTCAACTTTATACAGATTTGCCTTCAGAATTTTATAGAAAGAGCAAAAGATAGTGAATATCTGAAGGTCTTAACTTTAGATAAATTTAACTGTCGTTTTGGAGGAAAAAACAGGACGTTCATCATTATGGAGGAAAACAGAGGAGATGGTGTTAATCTGAAGGGCTAAAATTTATACAGGAGACTTACCTTCATTATTTTGGAGAAATCCCAGGAGATGGTGAGTATCTGAAGGGCTCAATTTATAAAGATTTGCCTTCATAATTTTATAGAAAAAGCAAAAGATAGTGAATATCTGAAGGTCTTAACTTTAGATAGATTTAATTATGTCGTTTTGGACAAAAAGAACAGGACATTCATCATTATGGAGTAAAAGACAGGAGATTCATCATTTTGGAGAAACAGGTAGAAATGTTATCTGAAGGACTCAACTATATACAGGAGATTTACTTTCATTATTTTGTAGAAAAACCAAGAAGATGGTGAGTATCTGAAGGACTCAACTATATGTAGGAGATTTACGTTCCTCATTTTGGAGAAAAACACAGGAGATGGTGAGTATCTGAAGGGCTTAACTTTATACAGGAGATTTTTCTTCATCACTTTGGAGAAGATCCCAGGAGATGGTGAGTATCTGAAGGGCTTAACTTTATACAGGAGATTTTTCTTCATCACTTTGGAGAAGATCCCAGTAGATGGTGAGTATCTGAAGGGCTTAACTTTATACAGGAGATTTTTCTTCATCACTTTGGAGAAGATCCCAGGAGATGGTGAGTATCTGAAGGGCTTAACTTTATACAGGATACTGCTGTTCCCGAGCCAAGATCAAACACGGAGAGCTTTTGGGGCCGCTTGGTTTCTAGGTCATAGGGAGGAGGGATAAGGTGCCAAGCCTTCACACACCCTTCCCTTGCATTTGTGCGCCTTTACCAGCTCGGCCAGCAGCTTGCTAGGGGCCCACTTGGAAGGGCAACCAGAGCAAGTTCTACGTAGCACCCTTGGCCCTGTTTTCTTTTCGTGAGTGGCCAGCAAAACCAGGACTGCTAGGGACACACGGATTACCAGAGCCCGGATTGGCGAGGAGAGAATCGAGCAGGAATCGGTTAAAGAAATTTGAGCGAGGTATGGGGAGGCCTCGCGAGCCTCTTAGCCTGTGATCACCCTGCCCCAATCCGAGCCACCAATCTCCAAGCGGTCAGCCTGCTCCAACATCAGGCAACTGCATTTCGGGAGCTTCCATTGGAGTAGGGTTTTGGTGCAGACAGGAAGTTCTGTTTTGGGGTGGTTAGGCCCATAATGGTTCTTTTGCGTTTTAAACCAGCTTTGAACCAGGTCCTCAAGGGCTGTAGCCTTGTTTTCTTAGCAAGGGAAATTTTGTTTTTTCTACGTAAAGCATTTTGGGATGGTGCCCGCAAAACACAAGGCCTCATCAGGGGCCCCTGTTCCTAACGTTCACCCTAAAAGAACTGCCCGGCCTTCTGCCAGGGAAAGGCAGGCTGAAAGCGCAGCACAGGAGCAGGCCTCTAGGATCGAATGTGGGCCTAGTGGGACACGTAGGCATGAGGTAACACTTCCCAATCAATCCCTATCTAGGATAATTGACCTCTTGGAGTCCATGGATGCACGTTGGATGTCAGTCTTCGGTCAGGGGACAGAGTGTCGGTTGCCTGCCCCCTCGGCCTCGTTGTGAGGGCGAGCCAACTACGCAACCTGGGCTTAACACCGCCGTCATGGTCAACTCAGCAGCGAGCGCAGTTGCCATGGTAGCAGGAACTTCAGGGATTCAACAGATGCCTTCAGGTGAGCATGTAGCACTACATGTCACTGCTCAAGCAGATAACACAACACCTAGTAATTCACCTCAGGTTCCCCTCAGGTTCCCCCCACACAAGGTTTGGGAGTGGTAGCCACTTGCGCTCAAGTATGGGCGGCTACTGCCCCCATTTCTCCGATTAATCCGGCCACTACGCCCATGGGCTCAGCACCTACTTTAAATTCAGAGGTGGTGAGTGGTAGCCAGACAACTGTGCCTGGTGCAGTAGATCCATTAGCAGCCGTGAGGCTTGGAGCGATATCCTAGGGTTTGCCCTCTACTTCATTAGGTTTTCACCTACACCTGTCCATTAAGGAGAGAATCTGGAAAGGGGAATACGTGGATATATTCTCCCGATTAAATAGGGAGGTTCCTAAGAAGGAAAAAGACGAGGAAGCACGAGCTGAACGGGTTAAGAAGATTAAAGTTGAGAGATGTTTTAGTTCTTGGCTGTAGTCTTTCTTGACTTATATGTCCGTTGTGATCGAGAGAGAGCAAGCTGGGGCTGCTTCTATGCTGAAATACATTGATCTCGTAGCAAGGGCCCATTATGAGTATGAAGGTACATCATGGTTGCAGTATGATGAGGCCTTCCGCATGAGGGTAGCATTTGAGAGGGCCTTGCCCCAGGATGTTGTTATTCCAGACCTCTGGTTCCACACCACACAGCTTGCGCGAGCAGGCGCTGGGGAATGGACGGATAGCGGACATTTCATGAAGGCTAAGCCTGCCACCTCATCTGCTCCCCGCGGTGGGTCTGGGCAGGAGTTTCACACACACCCCTGATTTGTTATGAGTTCAGTGCAAAAGGCACTTGTTTTCACCCATCATGCAAGTTTAGGCTCACCTGTGCGAGTTGCGGTGGCTCACACATTTCCCTTGCATGCCCTCGAGCCAAAGGGACAAGGAACGGGAGGGATAACCCAGTGTAAGGAAAGCGGCAGCCTTCTCCTATGGGAAAAGGGGCCCAGTCCAGTTAAACTGGACCGCTTGGAGGCCTTGTTACAAGGATATCGCCTGAAGGAGCATGCTTTTGCCCTTCTTCAGGGGTTTTCTGAAGGCTTTCATATCCCACACAAGGCCTTCACCTCTAGCAACCTTAAATCAGTGGTCAATTAGGAGGAGATTGTTAGGCGCAAATGGGAAAAGGAGGTTTTGGAAGGTCGGGTTTTAGGCCCGTTTACAGAACCACCCATCCCCACACTCAGGGTCTTTCCTTTGGGGGTAGTTCCCAAGAAGGTTAGTGGTGAATTTCGTTTAATTCATCACTTGTCCTTCCCAAGGGGCGAATCAGTAAATGATTTCATCCCTGAACGTTTGTTCGGTTAAATTTGCTTCTTTTGTCCATGGTTAAAAAGTGTGGCCCAGGAGCCTTAATGGGCAAGTGTGATATTAAGTCAGCATTTCGCCTTTTGTCTATTCACCCCGACGATTTTGACCTCCTGGGTTTCCAATTTGAGGGCGGTTTTTACATAGACCAGGCACTGCCCATGAGTTGTTCGGTATCATGCGCTCTTTATGAGAGCTTTAGCTCATTTCTCAAATGGGCACTGAGGCAATGGACCGGGTCTAAGTCACTACCTGGATGATTTACTGTTGGCAGGGTCTGCACGTATGGGTCAATGCGCATCACTCATGACAGCTTTTGAGGCCTTTGGCAAATATCTGGGGGTCCCCTTAGCCCCTGAGAAAACTGAGGGGCCCGCCTCCAGGATTACCTTCCTAACTATTGAACTTGACTCAGTTGAACAATCCTGCAGACTTCCCTCAGACAAGCTGGAAAAACTTAAGGATAGGATCAATTCTGTTTTGGGTCAGCGTAAGGTCACACTTCGGCAGTTACAGGAATTGACTGGTTTGCTGAACTTCGCTTGTAGAATGGTTGACCCGGGTCATGCATTTGTACGACGGCTGTATTCAGCCATGAAGGGGCTGCGGGCACCGCATCATTGGGTGCGTTTGGGTGCTGGCGCAAGAAGTGACCTCCTGTTTCCAGGTTTGCACATATATAATTCTTGCCGCAGTCGTTATATTAGGATTAGATGCCTGTCATTTATTGTAACTATGTCTAATTATTCCAAGAAGAAAGAGCTCCGGTTTTAATGGTATTTTTTTCTCCTATAATTTCCTCCATCATATTTTTAATTGTTTTCCAAAATTTCTTGGCTAGTGAACACATCCACCACATGTGGTAATATGTACCTATTTTCACTTTGCACTTCCAGCACTTTGGGGAGAGTTTTGGGTACATCTTAGCTAAACGCACTGGTGGCAAATGCCCCCTGTAAAACATTATATAGAATAGAATAGAATTTTTATTGGCCAAGTGTGATTGGACACACAAGGAATTTGTCTTGGTGCATATGCTCTCAACGTACATAAAATAAAATATACATTTGTCAAGAATCATGTGATACAACACTTAATGATTGTCATAGGGGTCAAATAAGCAATGAAGAAGCAATATTAATAAAAATCTTAGGATATACGCAACAAGTTACAGTCATACAGTCAACATGGGAGGAAATGGGTGATAGGAATGATGAGAAAAACTAGTAGAATAGAAGTGCAGATTTAGTAGAAAGTCTGACAGTTTTGAGGGAATTATTTGTTTAGTAGAGTGATGGCGTTCGGGAAAAAACTGTTCTTGTGTCTAGTTGTCTTGGTGTGCAGTGCTCTGTAGTGACGTTTTGAGGGTAGGAGTTGAAACAATTTGTGTCCAGGGTGTGAGGGGTCAGTAAATATTTTACCCGCCCTCTTTTTGACTCGTGCAGTATACAGGTCCTCAATGGAAGGCAGATTGGCAGCAATTGTTTTTTCTGCAATATATATATATATATTCTCCATAAGGACTAACTTTCTTTTCTGATTCTAGACTTGTCACAAGGGGAGAAGCCTAGAGCTTTACTTTGCGGCCACAGCATGGTCTTCAGGGCTGGTCGACCTGCAGCGAAGTCAGCAGCTGGAACACCGTTGGATCCATGTGACCTGGCTGGGAAGGAGAGGCCTTCGATGGGAGGGGCTCCTACCTTTGTGATTTGGCAAGCGCCACCTGGCAGCAGCCTCCAAGTGGTTGGTCTTGCACTTAGGAGACAATGACTTGTCTGCTTTGAATGATTTGACGTTAATTCTGCAAGCCCGCGAGGACCCCCGGGCCCTTTCTGAACGTTTGATATGGTCTGAGATCCTTCCCAGGATTGTGTGGTGGAACGCCTTATCCCCGAGAGCTGTGGACAGAACCAGAAGGAAGGCCAACAGTGCCATTGGCAGGACCATGTGAGAATTGGGGGGCATTGTAGTAACACACCCCTGAATCAAATTTTATACTCGCGGACTCTATAGAGCTGACGCCATTCACCTCTCAGAGGAAGGAAATGCCATTTTCCTGGAGGACCTGCAGAGGTGCCTGTGTGAGCTGATGCAGTGTTAGGGGGGGAGTCAGGGGCCAAGATACAGATCTGGCCCCCCTCCTTGGCAGGTATGGGGCGGAAAAAGGGCAGTATAGCAACTGCGTATTCTCCTTTGGGCAGTTTTTAAAGATGAAGGGCAGCCTCTCGCCAGGAACTCAAGGTCCCTAGCGGCCAGGGCAGTTGGAGTGGGGATGCCCTTGGGACTCACCTAATCCAATAACTGGATGGGGATTGGACAGTGAGCCCTCCCACGCGCTTAGCGTGAGCAGGTAAGAGGCAAAAGCATTGGCCCCCTCACATGTTTCAGCAAGGAGTTATGCCCAGAGTTGCCCAGGAATGTTATGCAAATTATTTTCCACCCCAAAGTTTTCAGTGGCCTCTGCAGGTCCAACTCATTTGAAAATAATTGTTATATGTTTTTTCTTGGTTTATACAATAAAGTCTATGGAAAGGGGTGGCATACAAATCTAATAAATAATATTAATAAATAATAATAAAGTGACCCCATTTAATTCCAGCTACTTATTGTCCATGTTCTTACTCCGCATCCAGCGCAATTACCTTCATTATTTGGGAGAAAAACTCAGGAGCACTGTTCCCTCTAACGTGCGCAGTGCACTGTGGCGCACGCAAAAACCAAGCTCAGTGCACATTTTTCCAAGCCCGTGCAGGTGCTGTTTCTCCCTGCCCGACAGCTGATCTGCCCCTCCCAAGCTGTCGGCTGGGGAGAAATCCCTGTGGGCTCTGAGCCCCGCTCGGCTTCTCCGGCTCTGGGGCTGCCGTCACATGTGCCCACATAATCTGCGACCTCCCAAAGGCACCCACGAAGGCAGAAGATTGGGTGTGGGCAGCGCCGTCAGCCACTGATGCTCAATTTCAGGGCGGCCAAAGTCTGTCTCCGCTAGGTCTTTCACTCGGTTTCTTTCCCTTTTCTGATGTGCTCGCTCTCCCGTCCCTTCTCCTCGGCTGAGTTACTTCCGAGTCAATCTGCTGCGGAGTTCTTAGGAAGCCACAGAAATCAATAGGGAGGGGCGAAGGGCGAGAGGTCGGGGCGGCGCGCGGTGGTGCCTCGAGTCTGACCCAACCCTCGGGCCCTTGTCACTAGGGACCGACGAAAGATTCCCGGGATGGGAGAAACTGCACTAGTGGCAGCTCTTCACCTTTTGGCAGTAGACGTACTCATCTTGCCAAGGTCCGAGGGCGGTCCCTGTTGCGAGGCTCGGTCAGGTGGCGGTTCTGGGAGCTTAAAGTCCTCCTCTCCCCCTCCCCTTCTCCAAACTCAGATTCTTGCTTCGCTGTTTGGCCCCCGTGGGAAACCAAAGGGCACAGTTTGCGTTCCGCTTTCTGAGCAACTTTGCTCCACCTGAGCAAATGCAGGTGTATCCAGTAAAATTATCTGAAGGGAAGGGAGTTGTAATTGAACCCATAAAGGGCACCACGGAGGGAAAAAATTATGGTGGGTCTTCCTCGCTTGTATCTCACCAAAGCACAATCCTGATCTTTTAATCCTGTCCAATAAACCCCTTTATAGTTTCTTCCCAGCCGATAAGTGACCTGGCGTCTTTATGGTACCTACATTTCAATAAAATTTTCCTCAATTTTCACGGCCCGGCTGCAAGCATTTAAAGTGTTAGGCGGTGTTGCCTCATTACCTCTTAGTTAAGTTAGATGCCCACTCCTGAATGTTGCTCGGGGGCGACCGTAGCAGCTGGCACCGTGAGGAGCCGAGGAGGAGGTGGGGCTGAGCCCTGGAGAGGACCCCGAGCAGCTTCGTGGAGTTTTGCAGAATTTTTGGATCTTAAAGGCTTAATTTCGCAGAAGATTTGGTGAAACCTGAGCACCTGGAGGCAGTGGAAAAATTCGAAGTCAAGATACTGATATATTCAGTCACTTACCCAAAATCTGGTAAGAATCTGTACTATATGAGCAATATATATTTAAATTTCACACTGTGACTAAACTGTTTCATTCTGCCCTCTATATATTTCGAATAACATATTTTGTTGTAAATCATTCCTCAATTAGTAGACGTTAATGATTGAAGGAAGAAAGGAAGGAAGGAAGGAAGGAAGGAAGGAGGTTATGACCTTCAAAGCAACTGTATGACGGTTGCTGTGTCCTGAGGTCACGTTACACCCCCGTTTGCGACAGTCTCACAAGCAAAGACAATGGAGGAGTGGGGAGGGAGAAGCCAGATTCACTTAAAGGACCATGTTTCCAACCAATCCACACCCAGACATGAAAATGTGCCACGAAGACATTATACTTTTCCACTCACACCCCCCCCCCAAAATTAGAGGGAACATTGCTCAGAAGGCCTCAACTTTATAGAGGTGATTTACCTTCATTATTTTAGAGAAAAACCCAGGATATGGTGAGTATCTGAAGGGGTCAACTTTATAAAGATTTGCCTTCAGAATTTTATAGAAAGAGCAAAAGATAGTGAATATCTGAAGGTCTTAACTTTAGATAGATTTAACTATGTCGTTTTGGAGAAAAAAACAGGACATTCATCATTATGGAGGAAAACACAGGAGATTCACAATTTTGGAGAAACAGGCAGAAATGGTGAGTATCTGAAGGCATTAACTTCATACAAGAGATCTACCTTCATTATTTAGGATAAAAACCCAGGAGATGGTGAGTATCTGAAGAGCTTTACTTAATACAGGAGACTTAAATTCATTATTTTGGAGAAAAACCCTGGAGATGGTGACTATCTGAAGGGCTCAACTTTATAAAGATTTGCCTTCAGAATTTTATAGAAAGAGAAAAGATAGTGAATATCTGAAGGTCTTAGCTTTTGATAGATTTAACTATGTCGCTTTGGAGAAAAAACAGGACATTCATCATTATGAAGGAAAACACAGGAGATTCACAATTTTGGAGAACAGGCAGAAATGGTGAGTATCTGAAGGCATTAACTTCATACAAGAGATCTACCTTCATTATTTAGGATAAAAACCCAGGAGATGGTGAGTATATGAAGGGCTTTTCTTTATACAAGAGACTTACCTTCATTATTTTGGATAAAAACCCAGGAGATGGTGAGTATCTGAAATGCTCAACTTTATAAACATTTGCCTTCAGAATTTTATAGAAAGAGCAAAAAATAGTGAATATCTGAAGGTCTTAACTTTAGATAGATTTAACTATGTCGTTTTGGAGGAAAAAACAGGACATTCATCATTATGGAGGAAAACACAGGACATTCACCATTTTGGAGAACAGGCAGAAATGGTGAGTATCTGAAGGGATTAACTTCAAACAGGAGACTTACCATCATTATTTTGGATAAAAACCCAGGAGATGGTGAGGATCTGAAGGACTCAACTATATACAGGAGATTAACTTTCATTATTTTGGGGGGAAAAACCAGGAGATGGTGAGTATCTGAAGGGCTCAACTTTATAAAGATTTGCCTTCAGAATTTTATAGAAAGAGCAAAAGATAGTGAATATCTGAAGGTCTTATCTTTAGATACATTTAACTATGTCGCTTTGGAGAAAAAACAGGACATTCATCATTATGGAGGAAAACACAGGACATTCACCATTTTGGAGAAACAGGCAGAAATGGTGAGTATCTGAAGGGCTTTATTTAATACAAGAGACTTACCTTCATTATTTTGGATAAAAACCCAGGAGATGGTGAGTATCTGAAGGGCTCAACTTTATAAACATTTGCCTTCAGAATTTTATAGAAATAGGAAAAGATAGTGAATATCTGAAGTTCTTAACTTTAGATAGATTTAACTATGTCGTTTTGGAGGAAAAAAACAGGACATTCATCATTATGGAGGAAAACACAGGACATTCACCATTTTGGAGAACAGACAGAAATGGTGAGTATCTGAAGGCATTAACTTCATACAAGAGATTTACCTTCATTATTTTGCATAAAAACCCAGGAGATGGTGAGGATCTGAAGGACTCAACTATATACAGTAGATTAAATTTCATTATTTTGCAAAAAAAAAAACCCAGGGGATGGTGAGTATCTGAAGGGCTCAACTTTATAAAGATTTGCCTTCAAAATTTTATAGAAAGAGCAAAAGATAGTGAATATCTGAAGGTCTTATCTTTAGATACATTTAACTATGTTGTTTTGGAGTAAAAAACAGGACATTCATCATTATGAAGGAAAACACAGGAGATTCACAATTTTGGAGAACAGGCAGGAATGGTGAGTATCTGAAGGCATTAACTTCATACAAGAGATTTACCTTCATTATTTAGGATAAAAACCCAGGAGATGGTGAGTATCTGAAGGGCTTTTCTTTATACAGGAGACTTACCACCATTATTTTGGATAAAAACCCAGGAGATGGTGAGTATCTGAAGGGCTCAACTTTATAAAGGTTTGCCTTCAGAATTTTATAGAAAGAGCAAAAATAGTGAACATCTGAAGGTCTTAACTTTAGATAGATTTAACTATGTCGTTTTGGAGGGAAAAACAGGACATTCATCATTATGGAGGAAAACACAGGACATTCACCATTTTGGAGAACAGGCAGAAATGGTGAGTATCTGAAGGGATTTACTTCAAACAGGAGACTTACCATCATTATTTTGCATAAAAACCCAGGAGATGGTGAGGATCTGAAGGACTCATCTATATACAGGAGATTAACTTTCATTATTTTTCAAAAAAAACAGCAGGAGATGGTGAGTATCTGAAGGGCTCAACTTTATAAAGATTTGCCTTCAGAATTTTGTAGAAAGAGCAAAAGATAGTGAATATCTGAAGATTTTATCATTAGATAGATTTAAATATGTTGTTTTGGAGTAAAAAACAGGACATTCATCATTATGGAGAAAAACACAGGAGATTCACCATTTTGGAGAAACAGGCAGAAATGTTAAGTATCTGATGGGCTTTACTTTATACAGGACACTTATCTTCATTATTTTGGAGAAATCCCAGGAGATGGCGAGTATCGGAACGTCTTAACTTTATACAGGAGACTTACCTTCATTATTTTGCAGAAAAACCAAAGAGATTGTGAGTATCTGAAGGGCTCAACTTTATAAAGATTTCCCTTCAGAATTTTATAGAAAGAGCAAAAATAGTGAATATCTGAAGGTCTTAACTTTAGATAGATTTAAGTATGTCGTTTTGGAGAAAAAAACAGGACATTCATCATTATGGAGAAAAACACAGGAGATTCACCATTTTGGAGAAACAGGCACAAATGGTGAGTATCTGAAGGGATTAACTTCATACAAGAGATCTACCTTCATTATTTAGGATAAAAACCCAGGAAATGGTGAGTATCTGAAGGGCTCAACTTTATAAACATTTGCCTTCAGAATTTTATAGAAATAGCAAAAGATATTGAATATCTGAAGGTTTTATCATTAAATAGATTTAACTATGTTGTTTTGGAGTAAAAAACAAGACATTCATCATTATGCAGAAAAACACAGGAGATTCACCATTTTGGAGAAACAGGCAGAAATGGTGAGTATCTGAAGGGATTAACTTCATACAAGAGATTTACCTTCATTATTTAGGATAAAAACCCAGGAGATGGTGAGTATCTGAAGGGCTTTTCTTTATACAGGAGACTTACCATCATTATTTTGGATAAAAACCCAAGAGATGGTGAGTATCTGAAGGGCTCAACTTTATAAAGATTTGCCTTCAGAATTTTATAGAAAGAGCAAAAGATAGTGAATATCTGAAGGTTTTATCATTAGATAGATTTAACTATGTTGTTTTGGAGTAAAAAACAGGACATTCATCATTATGGAGAAAAACACATCTGATTCACCATTTTGG
Organism: Erythrolamprus reginae; assembly: GCF_031021105.1. NCBI lineage: Eukaryota > Metazoa > Chordata > Lepidosauria > Squamata > Dipsadidae > Erythrolamprus > Erythrolamprus reginae. The sequence continues at coordinate 2,688,643 of NC_091962.1, read as the reverse complement.
AGAAACAGGCAGAAATGGTGAGTATCTGAAGAGCTTTACTTAATACAGGAGACTTAAATTCATTATTTTGTAGAAAAACCCTGCAGATGGTGACTATCTGAAGGGCTCAACTTTATAAAGATTTGCCTTCAGAATTTTATAGAAAGAGAAAAGATAGTGAATATCTGAAGGTCTTAGCTTTTGATAGATTTAACTATGTCGGTTTGGAGAAAAAACAGGACATTCATCATTATGGAGGAAAACACAGGAGATTCATAATTTTGGAGAACAGGCAGAAACGGTGAGTATCTGAAGGCATTAACTTCATACAAGAGATCTACCTTCATTATTTTGCATAAAAACCCAGGAGATGGTGAGGATCTGAAGGACTCAACTATATACAGTAGATTAAATTTCATTATTTTGCAAAAAAAAAACCCCAGGGGATGGTGAGTATCTGAAGGGCTCAACTTTATAAAGATTTGCCTTCAAAATTTTATAGAAAGAGCAAAAGATAGTGAATATCTGAAGGTCTTATCTTTAGATACATTTAACTATGTTGTTTTGGAGTAAAAAACAGGACATTCATCATTATGAAGGAAAACACAGGAGATTCACAATTTTGGAGAACAGGCAGGAATGGTGAGTATCTGAAGGCATTAACTTCATACAAGAGATTTACCTTCATTATTTAGGATAAAAACCCAGGAGATGGTGAGTATCTGAAGGGCTTTTCTTTATACAGGAGACTTACCATCATTATTTTGGATAAAAACCCAGGAGATGGTGAGTATCTGAAGGGCTCAACTTTATAAAGGTTTGCCTTCAGAATTTTATAGAAAGAGCAAAAATAGTGAACATCTGAAGGTCTTAACTTTAGATAGATTTAACTATGTCGTTTTGGAGGGAAAAACAGGACATTCATCATTATGGAGGAAAACACAGGACATTCACCATTTTGGAGAACAGGCAGAAATGGTGAGTATCTGAAGGGATTTACTTCAAACAGGAGACTTACCATCATTATTTTGCATAAAAACCCAGGAGATGGTGAGGATCTGAAGGACTCAACTATATACAGGAGATTAACTTTCATTATTTTGCAAAAAAAACAGCAGGAGATGGTGAGTATCTGAAGGGCTCAACTTTATAAAGATTTGCCTTCAGAATTTTGTAGAAAGAGCAAAAGATAGTGAATATCTGAAGGTTTTATCATTAGATAGATTTAAATATGTTGTTTTGGAGTAAAAAACAGGACATTCATCATTATGGAGAAAAACACAGGAGATTCACCATTTTGGAGAAACAGGCAGAAATGTTGAGTATCTGATGGGCTTTACTTTATACAGGACACTTATCTTCATTATTTTGGAGAAATCCCAGGAGATGGCGAGTATCGGAACGTCTTAACTTTATACAGGAGACTTACCTTCATTATTTTGCAGAAAAACCAAAGAGATTGTGAGTATCTGAAGGGCTCAACTTTATAAAGATTTCCCTTCAGAATTTTATAGAAAGAGCAAAAATAGTGAATATCTGAAGGTCTTAACTTTAGATAGATTTAAGTATGTCGTTTTGGAGAAAAAAACAGGACATTCATCATTATGGAGAAAAACACAGGAGATTCACCATTTTGGAGAAACAGGCAAAAATGGTGAGTATCTGAAGGGATTAACTTCATACAAGAGATCTACCTTCATTATTTAGGATAAAAACCCAGGAGATGGTGAGTATCTGAAGGGCTCAACTTTATAAACATTTGCCTTCAGAATTTTATAGAAATAGCAAAAGATATTGAATATCTGAAGGTTTTATCATTAAATAGATTTAACTATGTTGTTTTGGAGTAAAAAACAAGACATTCATCATTATGCAGAAAAACACAGGAGATTCACCATTTTGGAGAAACAGGCAGAAATGGTGAGTATCTGAAGGGATTAACTTCATACAAGAGATTTACCTTCATTATTTAGGATAAAAACCCAGGAGATGGTGAGTATCTGAAGGGCTTTTCTTTATACAGGAGACTTACCATCATTATTTTGGATAAAAACCCAGGAGATGGTGAGTATCTGAAGGGCTCAACTTTATAAAGATTTGCCTTCAGAATTTCATAGAAAGAGCAAAAGATAGTGAATATCTGAAGGTCTTAACTTTAGATAGATTTAACTATATCGTTTTGGAGGAAAAAAACAGGACATTCATCATTATGGAGGAAAACACAGGACATTCACCATTTTGGAGAACAGGCAGAAATGGTGAGTATCTGAAGGGATTAACTTCAAACAGGAGACTTACCATCATTATTTTGCATAAAAACCCAGGAGATGGTGAGTATCTGAAGGGCTCAACTTTATAAAGATTTGCCTTCAAAATTTTATAGAAATAGCAAAAGATAGTAAATATCTGAAGGTCTTAACTTTAGATAGATTTAACTATATCGTTTTGGAGGAAAAAAACAGGACATTCATCATTATGGAGGAAAACACAGGACATTCACCATTTTGGAGAACAGGCAGAAATGGTGAGTATCTGAATGCATTAATTTCATACAAGAGATTTACCTTCATTATTTTGGATAAAAACCCAGGAGATGGTGAGTATCTGAAGGGCTCAACTTTATAAAGATTTGCCTTCAGAATTTTATAGAAAGAGCAAAAGATAGTGAATATCTGAAGGTCTTAACTTTAGATAGATTTAACTGTGTTGTTTTGGAGTTAAAAACAGGACATTCATCATTATGGAGAAAAACACAGGAGATTCACAATTTTTGAGAAACAGGCAGAAATGGTGAGTATCTGAAGAGCTTTACTTTATACAGGAGACTTACCTTCATTATTTTGCAGAAAAACCAAAGAGATGGTGAGTATCTGAAGGGCTCAACTTTATAAAGATTTGCCTTCAGAATTTTATAGAAAGAGCAAAAATAGTGAATATCTGAAGGTCTTAACTTTAGATAGATTTAACTATGTCGTTTTGGAGAAAAAAACAGGACATTCATCATTATGGAGGAATCCACAGGAGATTCACCATTTTGGAGAAAATGCAGAAATGGTGAGTATCTGAAGAAATTAACTTCAAACAGGAGACTTACCATCATCATTTTGGATAAAAACCCAGGAGATGGTGAGGATCTGAAGGACTCAACTATATACAGGAGATTAACTTTCATTATTTTGCAGAAATACCAAGGAGATGGTGAGGATCTGAAGGGCTCAACTTTATAAAGATTTGCCTTCAGAATTTTATAGAAAGAGCAAAAGATAGTGAATATCTGAAGGTCTTATCTTTAGATACATTTAACTATGTCGTTTTGGAGAAAAAAACAGGACATTCATCATTATGGAGGAAAACACAGGAGATTCACCATTTTGGAGAACAGGCAGAAATGGTGAGTGTCTGAAGAAATTAACTTCAAACAGGAGACTTACATTCATTATTTTGGATAAAAACCCAGGAGATGGTGAGGATCTGAAGGACTCAACTATATACAGGAGATTAATTTTCATTATTTTGCAGAAATACCAAGGAAATGGTGAGTATCTGAAGGGATTAACTTCAAACAGGAGACTTACCATCATTATATTGGATAAAAACCCAGGAGATGGTGAGTATCTGAAGGGCTCAACTTTATAAAGATTTGCCTTCAGAATTTTATAGAAATAGCAAAAGATAGTGAATATCTGAAGGTCTTAACTTTAGATAGATTTAACTATGTCGTTTTGGAGGGGAAAAAAAGGACATTCATCATTATGGAGGAAAACACAGGACATTCACCATTCTGGAGAACAGGCAGAAATGGTGAGTATCTGAAGGGATTAACTTCAAACAGGAGACTTACCATCATTATTTTGCATAAAAACCCAGGAGATGGTGAGTATCTGAAGGGCTCAACTTTATAAAGATTTGCCTTCAGAATTTTATAGAAATAGCAAAAGATAGTAAATATCTGAAGGTCTTAACTTTAGATAGATTTAACTATGTCGTTTTGGAGGAAAAAAACAGGACATTCATCATTATGGAGGAAAACACAGGACATTCACCATTTTGGAGAACAGGCAGAAATGGTGAGTTTCTGAATGCATTAACTTCATACAAGAGATTTACCTTCATTATTTTGGATAAAAACCCAGGAGATGGTGAGTATCTGAAGGGCTCAACTTTATAAACATTTGCCTTCAGAATTTTATAGAAAGAGCAAAAGATAGTGAATATCTGAAGGTCTTAACTTTAGATAGATTTAACTGTGTTGTTTTGGAGTTAAAAACAGGACATTCATCATTATGGAGAAAAACACAGGAGATTCACAATTTTTAAGAAACAGGCAGAAATGGTGAGTATCTGAAGAGCTTTACTTTATACAGGAGACTTACCTTCATTATTTTGCAGAAAAACCAAAGAGATGGTGAGTATCTGAAGGGCTCAACTTTATAAAGATTTGCCTTCAGAATTTTATAGAAAGAGCAAAAATAGTGAATATCTGAAGGTCTTATCTTTAGATACATTTAACTATGTCGTTTTGGAGAAAAAAACAGGACATTCATCATTATGGAGGAAAACACAGGAGATTCACCATTTTGGAGAACAGGCAGAAATGGTGAGTGTCTGAAGAAATTAACTTCAAACAGGAGACTTACATTCATTATTTTGGATAAAAACCCAGGAGATGGTGAGGATCTGAAGGACTCAACTATATACAGGAGATTAATTTACATTATTTTGCTGAAATACCAAGGAAATGGTGAGTATCTGAAGGGATTAACTTCAAACAGGAGACTTACCATCATTATATTGGATAAAAACCCAGGAGATGGTGAGTATCTGAAGGGCTCAACTTTATAAAGATTTGCCTTCAGAATTTTATAGAAATAGCAAAAGATAGTGAATATCTGAAGGTCTTAACTTTAGATAGATTTAACTATGTCGTTTTGGAGGAAAAAAACAGGACATTCATCATTATGGAGGAAAACACAGGACATTCACCATTCTGGAGAACAGGCAGAAATGGTGAGTATCTGAAGGGATTAACTTCAAACAGGAGACTTACCATCATTATTTTGCATAAAAACCCAGGAGATGGTGAGTATCTGAAGGGCTCAACTTTATAAAGATTTGCCTTCAGAATTTTATAGAAATAGCAAAAGATAGTAAATATCTGAAGGTCTTAACTTTAGATAGATTTAACTATATCATTTTGGAGGAAAAAAACAGGACATTCATCATTATGGAGGAAAACACAGGACATTCACCATTTTGGAGAACAGGCAGAAATGGTGAGTATCTGAATGCATTAACTTCATACAAGAGATTTACCTTCATTATTTTGGATAAAAACCCAGGAGATGGTGAGTATCTGAAGGGCTCAACTTTATAAAGATTTGCCTTCAGAATTTTATAGAAAGAGCAAAAGATAGTGAATATCTGAAGGTCTTAACGTTAGATAGATTTAACTATGTCGTTTTGCAGAAAAAAACAGGACATTCATCATTATGGAGGAAAACACAGGAGATTCACCATTTTGGAGAACAGGCAGAAATGGTGAGTATCTGAAAGGATTAACTTCAAACAGGAGACTTACCATCATTATTTTGGATAAAAACCCAGGAGATGGGGAGGATCTGAAGGACTCAACTATATACAGGAGATTAACTTTCATTGTTTTGGAAAAAAAACCAGGAGATGGTGAGTATCTGAAGGGCTCAACTTTATAAAGATTTGCCTTCAGAATTTTATAGAAAGAGCAAAAGCAGTGAATATCTGAAGGTCTTAACATTAGATAGATTTAACTATGTCGTTTTGCAGAAAAAAACAGGACATTCATCATTATGGAGGAAAACACAGGAGATTCACCATTTTGGAGAACAGGCAGAAATGGTGAGTATCTGAAGGGATTAACTTTATACAGGAGACTTATCATCATTATTTTGCAGAAAAACCGAGGAGACGGTGAGTATCTGAAGGGCTCAATTTTAGAAACATTTGCCTTCAGAATTTTATAGAAAGAGCAAAAATAGTGAATACCTGAAGGTCTTAACTTTAGATAGATTTAACTATGTCGTTTTGGAGAAAAAAACAGGACATTCATCATTATGGAGGAAAACACAGGAGATTCACCATTTTGGAGAACAGGCAGAAATGGTGAGTATCTGAAGAAATTAACTTCAAACAGGAGACTTACCATCATTATTTTGGATAAAAACCGAGGAAATAGTGAGGATCTGAAGGACTCAACTATATACAGGAGATTAACTTTCATTATTTTGGATAAAAACCCAGGAGATGGTGAGTATCTGAAGGGCTCAACTTTATAAAGATTTGCCTTCAGAATTTTATAGAAAGAGCAAAAGATAGTGAATATCTGAAGGTCTTAACTTTAGATAGATTTAACTGTGTTGTTTTGGAGTTAAAAACAGGACATTCATCATTATGGAGAAAAACACAGGAGATTCACAATTTTTGAGAAACAGGCAGAAATGGTGAGTATCTGAAGAGCTTCACTTTATACAGGAGACTTACCTTCATTATTTTGCAAAAAAAAACCCCAGGAGATGGGGAGTATCTGAAGGGCTCAACTTTATAAAGATTTGCCTTCAGAATTTCATAGAAAGAGCAAAAGATAGTGAATATCTGAAGGTCTTAACTTTAGATAGATTTAACTATATCGTTTTGGAGGAAAAAAACAGGACATTCATCATTATGGAGGAAAACACAGGACATTCACCATTTTGGAGAACAGGCAGAAATGGTGAGTATCTGAATGCATTAACTTCATACAAGAGATTTACCTTCATTATTTTGGATAAAAACCCAGGAGATGGTGATTATCTGAAGGGCTCAACTTTATAAAGATTTGCCTTCAGAATTTTATAGAAAGAGCAAAAGCAGTGAATATCTGAAGGTCTTAACATTAGATAGATTTAACTATGTCGTTTTGCAGAAAAAAACAGGACATTCATCATTATGGAGGAAAACACAGGAGATTCACCATTTTGGAGAACAGGCAGAAATGGTGAGTATCTGAAGGGATTAACTTTATACAGGAGACTTATCATCATTATTTTGCAGAAAAACCGAGGAGACGGTGAGTATCTGAAGGGCTCAATTTTAGAAACATTTGCCTTCAGAATTTTATAGAAAGAGCAAAAATAGTGAATACCTGAAGGTCTTAACTTTAGATAGATTTAACTATGTCGTTTTGGAGAAAAAAACAGGACATTCATCATTATGGAGGAAAACACAGGAGATTCACCATTTTGGAGAACAGGCAGAAATGGTGAGTATCTGAAGAAATTAACTTCAAACAGGAGACTTACCATCATTATTTTGGATAAAAACCGAGGAAATAGTGAGGATCTGAAGGACTCAACTATATACAGGAGATTAACTTTCATTATTTTGGATAAAAACCCAGGAGATGGTGAGTATCTGAAGGGCTCAACTTTATAAAGATTTGCCTTCAGAATTTTATAGAAAGAGCAAAAGATAGTGAATATCTGAAGGTCTTAACTTTAGATAGATTTAACTGTGTTGTTTTGGAGTTAAAAACAGGACATTCATCATTATGGAGAAAAACACAGGAGATTCACAATTTTTGAGAAACAGGCAGAAATGGTGAGTATCTGAAGAGCTTCACTTTATACAGGAGACTTACCTTCATTATTTTGCAAAAAAAAACCCAGGAGATGGGGAGTATCTGAAGGGCTCAACTTTATAAAGATTTGCCTTCAGAATTTCATAGAAAGAGCAAAAGATAGTGAATATCTGAAGGTCTTAACTTTAGATAGATTTAACTATATCGTTTTGGAGGAAAAAAACAGGACATTCATCATTATGGAGGAAAACACAGGACATTCACCATTTTGGAGAACAGGCAGAAATGGTGAGTATCTGAATGCATTAACTTCATACAAGAGATTTACCTTCATTATTTAGGATAAAAACCCAGGAGATGGTGAGTATCTGAAGGGCTTTTCTTTATACAGGAGACTTACCATCATTATTTTGGATAAAAACCCAAGAGATGGTGAGTATCTGAAGGGCTCAACTTTATAAAGATTTGCCTTCAGAATTTTATAGAAAGAGCAAAAGATAGTGAATATCTGAAGGTTTTATCATTAGATAGATTTAACTATGTTGTTTTGGAGTAAAAAACAGGACATTCATCATTATGGAGAAAAACACATCTGATTCACCATTTTGGAGAAACAGGCAGAAATGGTGAGTATCTGAAGAGCTTTACTTAATACAGGAGACTTAAATTCATTATTTTGGAGAAAAACCCTGCAGATGGTGACTATCTGAAGGGCTCAACTTTATAAAGATTTGCCTTCAGAATTTTATAGAAAGAGAAAAGATAGTGAATATCTGAAGGTCTTAGCTTTTGATAGATTTAACTATGTCGGTTTGGAGAAAAAACAGGACATTCATCATTATGGAGGAAAACACAGGAGATTCATAATTTTGGAGAACAGGCAGAAACGGTGAGTATCTGAAGGCATTAACTTCATACAAGAGATCTACCTTCATTATTTTGCATAAAAACCCAGGAGATGGTGAGGATCTGAAGGACTCAACTATATACAGTAGATTAAATTTCATTATTTTGCAAAAAAAAAACCCCAGGGGATGGTGAGTATCTGAAGGGCTCAACTTTATAAAGATTTGCCTTCAAAATTTTATAGAAAGAGCAAAAGATAGTGAATATCTGAAGGTCTTATCTTTAGATACATTTAACTATGTTGTTTTGGAGTAAAAAACAGGACATTCATCATTATGAAGGAAAACACAGGAGATTCACAATTTTGGAGAACAGGCAGGAATGGTGAGTATCTGAAGGCATTAACTTCATACAAGAGATTTACCTTCATTATTTAGGATAAAAACCCAGGAGATGGTGAGTATCTGAAGGGCTTTTCTTTATACAGGAGACTTACCATCATTATTTTGGATAAAAACCCAGGAGATGGTGAGTATCTGAAGGGCTCAACTTTATAAAGGTTTGCCTTCAGAATTTTATAGAAAGAGCAAAAATAGTGAACATCTGAAGGTCTTAACTTTAGATAGATTTAACTATGTCGTTTTGGAGGGAAAAACAGGACATTCATCATTATGGAGGAAAACACAGGACATTCACCATTTTGGAGAACAGGCAGAAATGGTGAGTATCTGAAGGGATTTACTTCAAACAGGAGACTTACCATCATTATTTTGCATAAAAACCCAGGAGATGGTGAGGATCTGAAGGACTCAACTATATACAGGAGATTAACTTTCATTATTTTGCAAAAAAAACAGCAGGAGATGGTGAGTATCTGAAGGGCTCAACTTTATAAAGATTTGCCTTCAGAATTTTGTAGAAAGAGCAAAAGATAGTGAATATCTGAAGGTTTTATCATTAGATAGATTTAAATATGTTGTTTTGGAGTAAAAAACAGGACATTCATCATTATGGAGAAAAACACAGGAGATTCACCATTTTGGAGAAACAGGCAGAAATGTTGAGTATCTGATGGGCTTTACTTTATACAGGACACTTATCTTCATTATTTTGGAGAAATCCCAGGAGATGGCGAGTATCGGAACGTCTTAACTTTATACAGGAGACTTACCTTCATTATTTTGCAGAAAAACCAAAGAGATTGTGAGTATCTGAAGGGCTCAACTTTATAAAGATTTCCCTTCAGAATTTTATAGAAAGAGCAAAAATAGTGAATATCTGAAGGTCTTAACTTTAGATAGATTTAAGTATGTCGTTTTGGAGAAAAAAACAGGACATTCATCATTATGGAGAAAAACACAGGAGATTCACCATTTTGGAGAAACAGGCAAAAATGGTGAGTATCTGAAGGGATTAACTTCATACAAGAGATCTACCTTCATTATTTAGGATAAAAACCCAGGAGATGGTGAGTATCTGAAGGGCTCAACTTTATAAACATTTGCCTTCAGAATTTTATAGAAATAGCAAAAGATATTGAATATCTGAAGGTTTTATCATTAAATAGATTTAACTATGTTGTTTTGGAGTAAAAAACAAGACATTCATCATTATGCAGAAAAACACAGGAGATTCACCATTTTGGAGAAACAGGCAGAAATGGTGAGTATCTGAAGGGATTAACTTCATACAAGAGATTTACCTTCATTATTTAGGATAAAAACCCAGGAGATGGTGAGTATCTGAAGGGCTTTTCTTTATACAGGAGACTTACCATCATTATTTTGGATAAAAACCCAGGAGATGGTGAGTATCTGAAGGGCTCAACTTTATAAAGATTTGCCTTCAGAATTTCATAGAAAGAGCAAAAGATAGTGAATATCTGAAGGTCTTAACTTTAGATAGATTTAACTATATCGTTTTGGAGGAAAAAAACAGGACATTCATCATTATGGAGGAAAACACAGGACATTCACCATTTTGGAGAACAGGCAGAAATGGTGAGTATCTGAAGGGATTAACTTCAAACAGGAGACTTACCATCATTATTTTGCATAAAAACCCAGGAGATGGTGAGTATCTGAAGGGCTCAACTTTATAAAGATTTGCCTTCAAAATTTTATAGAAATAGCAAAAGATAGTAAATATCTGAAGGTCTTAACTTTAGATAGATTTAACTATATCGTTTTGGAGGAAAAAAACAGGACATTCATCATTATGGAGGAAAACACAGGACATTCACCATTTTGGAGAACAGGCAGAAATGGTGAGTATCTGAATGCATTAATTTCATACAAGAGATTTACCTTCATTATTTTGGATAAAAACCCAGGAGATGGTGAGTATCTGAAGGGCTCAACTTTATAAAGATTTGCCTTCAGAATTTTATAGAAAGAGCAAAAGATAGTGAATATCTGAAGGTCTTAACTTTAGATAGATTTAACTGTGTTGTTTTGGAGTTAAAAACAGGACATTCATCATTATGGAGAAAAACACAGGAGATTCACAATTTTTGAGAAACAGGCAGAAATGGTGAGTATCTGAAGAGCTTTACTTTATACAGGAGACTTACCTTCATTATTTTGCAGAAAAACCAAAGAGATGGTGAGTATCTGAAGGGCTCAACTTTATAAAGATTTGCCTTCAGAATTTTATAGAAAGAGCAAAAATAGTGAATATCTGAAGGTCTTAACTTTAGATAGATTTAACTATGTCGTTTTGGAGAAAAAAACAGGACATTCATCATTATGGAGGAATCCACAGGAGATTCACCATTTTGGAGAAAATGCAGAAATGGTGAGTATCTGAAGAAATTAACTTCAAACAGGAGACTTACCATCATCATTTTGGATAAAAACCCAGGAGATGGTGAGGATCTGAAGGACTCAACTATATACAGGAGATTAACTTTCATTATTTTGCAGAAATACCAAGGAGATGGTGAGGATCTGAAGGGCTCAACTTTATAAAGATTTGCCTTCAGAATTTTATAGAAAGAGCAAAAGATAGTGAATATCTGAAGGTCTTATCTTTAGATACATTTAACTATGTCGTTTTGGAGAAAAAAACAGGACATTCATCATTATGGAGGAAAACACAGGAGATTCACCATTTTGGAGAACAGGCAGAAATGGTGAGTGTCTGAAGAAATTAACTTCAAACAGGAGACTTACATTCATTATTTTGGATAAAAACCCAGGAGATGGTGAGGATCTGAAGGACTCAACTATATACAGGAGATTAATTTTCATTATTTTGCAGAAATACCAAGGAAATGGTGAGTATCTGAAGGGATTAACTTCAAACAGGAGACTTACCATCATTATATTGGATAAAAACCCAGGAGATGGTGAGTATCTGAAGGGCTCAACTTTATAAAGATTTGCCTTCAGAATTTTATAGAAATAGCAAAAGATAGTGAATATCTGAAGGTCTTAACTTTAGATAGATTTAACTATGTCGTTTTGGAGGGGAAAAAAAGGACATTCATCATTATGGAGGAAAACACAGGACATTCACCATTCTGGAGAACAGGCAGAAATGGTGAGTATCTGAAGGGATTAACTTCAAACAGGAGACTTACCATCATTATTTTGCATAAAAACCCAGGAGATGGTGAGTATCTGAAGGGCTCAACTTTATAAAGATTTGCCTTCAGAATTTTATAGAAATAGCAAAAGATAGTAAATATCTGAAGGTCTTAACTTTAGATAGATTTAACTATGTCGTTTTGGAGGAAAAAAACAGGACATTCATCATTATGGAGGAAAACACAGGACATTCACCATTTTGGAGAACAGGCAGAAATGGTGAGTTTCTGAATGCATTAACTTCATACAAGAGATTTACCTTCATTATTTTGGATAAAAACCCAGGAGATGGTGAGTATCTGAAGGGCTCAACTTTATAAACATTTGCCTTCAGAATTTTATAGAAAGAGCAAAAGATAGTGAATATCTGAAGGTCTTAACTTTAGATAGATTTAACTGTGTTGTTTTGGAGTTAAAAACAGGACATTCATCATTATGGAGAAAAACACAGGAGATTCACAATTTTTAAGAAACAGGCAGAAATGGTGAGTATCTGAAGAGCTTTACTTTATACAGGAGACTTACCTTCATTATTTTGCAGAAAAACCAAAGAGATGGTGAGTATCTGAAGGGCTCAACTTTATAAAGATTTGCCTTCAGAATTTTATAGAAAGAGCAAAAATAGTGAATATCTGAAGGTCTTATCTTTAGATACATTTAACTATGTCGTTTTGGAGAAAAAAACAGGACATTCATCATTATGGAGGAAAACACAGGAGATTCACCATTTTGGAGAACAGGCAGAAATGGTGAGTGTCTGAAGAAATTAACTTCAAACAGGAGACTTACATTCATTATTTTGGATAAAAACCCAGGAGATGGTGAGGATCTGAAGGACTCAACTATATACAGGAGATTAATTTACATTATTTTGCTGAAATACCAAGGAAATGGTGAGTATCTGAAGGGATTAACTTCAAACAGGAGACTTACCATCATTATATTGGATAAAAACCCAGGAGATGGTGAGTATCTGAAGGGCTCAACTTTATAAAGATTTGCCTTCAGAATTTTATAGAAATAGCAAAAGATAGTGAATATCTGAAGGTCTTAACTTTAGATAGATTTAACTATGTCGTTTTGGAGGAAAAAAACAGGACATTCATCATTATGGAGGAAAACACAGGACATTCACCATTCTGGAGAACAGGCAGAAATGGTGAGTATCTGAAGGGATTAACTTCAAACAGGAGACTTACCATCATTATTTTGCATAAAAACCCAGGAGATGGTGAGTATCTGAAGGGCTCAACTTTATAAAGATTTGCCTTCAGAATTTTATAGAAATAGCAAAAGATAGTAAATATCTGAAGGTCTTAACTTTAGATAGATTTAACTATATCATTTTGGAGGAAAAAAACAGGACATTCATCATTATGGAGGAAAACACAGGACATTCACCATTTTGGAGAACAGGCAGAAATGGTGAGTATCTGAATGCATTAACTTCATACAAGAGATTTACCTTCATTATTTTGGATAAAAACCCAGGAGATGGTGAGTATCTGAAGGGCTCAACTTTATAAAGATTTGCCTTCAGAATTTTATAGAAAGAGCAAAAGATAGTGAATATCTGAAGGTCTTAACGTTAGATAGATTTAACTATGTCGTTTTGCAGAAAAAAACAGGACATTCATCATTATGGAGGAAAACACAGGAGATTCACCATTTTGGAGAACAGGCAGAAATGGTGAGTATCTGAAAGGATTAACTTCAAACAGGAGACTTACCATCATTATTTTGGATAAAAACCCAGGAGATGGGGAGGATCTGAAGGACTCAACTATATACAGGAGATTAACTTTCATTGTTTTGGAAAAAAAACCAGGAGATGGTGAGTATCTGAAGGGCTCAACTTTATAAAGATTTGCCTTCAGAATTTTATAGAAAGAGCAAAAGCAGTGAATATCTGAAGGTCTTAACATTAGATAGATTTAACTATGTCGTTTTGCAGAAAAAAACAGGACATTCATCATTATGGAGGAAAACACAGGAGATTCACCATTTTGGAGAACAGGCAGAAATGGTGAGTATCTGAAGGGATTAACTTTATACAGGAGACTTATCATCATTATTTTGCAGAAAAACCGAGGAGACGGTGAGTATCTGAAGGGCTCAATTTTAGAAACATTTGCCTTCAGAATTTTATAGAAAGAGCAAAAATAGTGAATACCTGAAGGTCTTAACTTTAGATAGATTTAACTATGTCGTTTTGGAGAAAAAAACAGGACATTCATCATTATGGAGGAAAACACAGGAGATTCACCATTTTGGAGAACAGGCAGAAATGGTGAGTATCTGAAGAAATTAACTTCAAACAGGAGACTTACCATCATTATTTTGGATAAAAACCGAGGAAATAGTGAGGATCTGAAGGACTCAACTATATACAGGAGATTAACTTTCATTATTTTGGATAAAAACCCAGGAGATGGTGAGTATCTGAAGGGCTCAACTTTATAAAGATTTGCCTTCAGAATTTTATAGAAAGAGCAAAAGATAGTGAATATCTGAAGGTCTTAACTTTAGATAGATTTAACTGTGTTGTTTTGGAGTTAAAAACAGGACATTCATCATTATGGAGAAAAACACAGGAGATTCACAATTTTTGAGAAACAGGCAGAAATGGTGAGTATCTGAAGAGCTTCACTTTATACAGGAGACTTACCTTCATTATTTTGCAAAAAAAACCCCAGGAGATGGGGAGTATCTGAAGGGCTCAACTTTATAAAGATTTGCCTTCAGAATTTCATAGAAAGAGCAAAAGATAGTGAATATCTGAAGGTCTTAACTTTAGATAGATTTAACTATATCGTTTTGGAGGAAAAAAACAGGACATTCATCATTATGGAGGAAAACACAGGACATTCACCATTTTGGAGAACAGGCAGAAATGGTGAGTATCTGAATGCATTAACTTCATACAAGAGATTTACCTTCATTATTTTGGATAAAAACCCAGGAGATGGTGATTATCTGAAGGGCTCAACTTTATAAAGATTTGCCTTCAGAATTTTATAGAAAGAGCAAAAGATAGTGAATATCTGAAGGTCTTAACTTTAGATAGATTTAACTGTGTTGTTTTGGAGTTAAAAACAGGACATTCATCATTATGGAGAAAAACACAGGAGATTCACCATTTTGGAGAAACCGGCAGAAATATTGAGTATCTGAAGAGCTTTACTTTATACAGGAGACTTACCTTCATTATTTTGGAGAAATCCCAGGAGATGGTGAGTATCTGAACGTCTTAACTTTATACAGGAGACTTACCTTCATTATTTTGCAGAAAAACCAAAGAGATGGTGAGTATCTGAAGGGCTCAACTTTATAAAGATTTGCCTTCAGAATTTTATAGAAAGAGCAAAAGATAGTGAATATCTGAAGGTCTTAACTTTAGATAGATTTAACTATGTCGTTTTGGAGGAAAAAAACAGGACATTCATCATTATGGAGGAAAACACAGGACATTCACCATTTTGGAGAACAGACAGAAATGGTGAGTATCTGAAGGCATTAACTTCATACAAGAGATTTACCTTCATTATTTTGCATAAAAACCCAGGAGATGGTGAGGATCTGAAGGACTCAACTATATACAGTAGATTAAATTTCATTATTTTGCAAAAAAGAAAAACCCAGGGGATGGTGAGTATCTGAAGGGCTCAACTTTATAAAGATTTGCCTTCAAAATTTTATAGAAAGAGCAAAAGATAGTGAATATCTGAAGGTCTTATCTTTAGATACATTTAACTATGTTGTTTTGGAGTAAAAAACAGGACATTCATCATTATGAAGGAAAACACAGGAGATTCACAATTTTGGAGAACAGGCAGGAATGGTGAGTATCTGAAGGCATTAACTTCATACAAGAGATTTACCTTCATTATTTAGGATAAAAACCCAGGAGATGGTGAGGATCTGAAGGACTCAACTATATACAGGAGATTAACTTTCATTATTTTGGAGAAAACCAAGGAGATGGTGAGTATCTGAAGGGCTCAACTTTATAAAGATTTGCCTTCAGAATTTTATAGAAAGAGCAAAAGATAGTGAATATCTGAAGGTCTTATCTTTAGATACATTTAACTATGTTGTTTTGGAGTAAAAAACAGGACATTCATCATTATGGAGAAAAACACAGGAGATTCACCATTTTGGAGAACAGGCAGAAATGGTGAGTATCTGAAGGTATTAACTTCATACAAGAGATTTACCTTCATTATTTAGGATAAAAACCCAGGAGATGGTGAGTATCTGAAGGGCTTTTCTTTATACAGGAGACTTACCATCATTATTTTGGTGAAAAACTCTGGAGATGGTGACTATCTGAAGGGCTCAACTTTATAAAGATTTGCCTTCAGAATTTAATAGAAAGAGAAAAGATAGTGAATATCTGAAGGTCTTAGCTTTTGATAGATTTAACTATGTCGCTTTGGAGAAAAAACAGGACATTCATCATTATGGAGAAAAACACAGGAGATTCACCATTTTGGAGAAACAGGCAGAAATGTTGAGTATCTGATGGGCTTTACTTTATACAGGACACTTATCTTCATTATTTTGGAGAAATCCCAGGAGATGGCGAGTATCGGAACGTCTTAACTTTATACAGGAGACTTACCTTCATTATTTTGCAGAAAAACCAAAGAGATTGTGAGTATCTGAAGGGCTCAACTTTATAAAGATTTCCCTTCAGAATTTTATAGAAAGAGCAAAAATAGTGAATATCTGAAGGTCTTAACTTTAGATAGATTTAAGTATGTCGTTTTGGAGAAAAAAACAGGACATTCATCATTATGGAGAAAAACACAGGAGATTCACCATTTTGGAGAAACAGGCACAAATGGTGAGTATCTGAAGGGATTAACTTCATACAAGAGATCTACCTTCATTATTTAGGATAAAAACCCAGGAAATGGTGAGTATCTGAAGGGCTCAACTTTATAAACATTTGCCTTCAGAATTTTATAGAAATAGCAAAAGATATTGAATATCTGAAGGTTTTATCATTAAATAGATTTAACTATGTTGTTTTGGAGTAAAAAACAAGACATTCATCATTATGCAGAAAAACACAGGAGATTCACCATTTTGGAGAAACAGGCAGAAATGGTGAGTATCTGAAGGGATTAACTTCATACAAGAGATTTACCTTCATTATTTAGGATAAAAACCCAGGAGATGGTGAGTATCTGAAGGGCTTTTCTTTATACAGGAGACTTACCATCATTATTTTGGATAAAAACCCAAGAGATGGTGAGTATCTGAAGGGCTCAACTTTATAAAGATTTGCCTTCAGAATTTTATAGAAAGAGCAAAAGATAGTGAATATCTGAAGGTTTTATCATTAGATAGATTTAACTATGTTGTTTTGGAGTAAAAAACAGGACATTCATCATTATGGAGAAAAACACAGCTGATTCACCATTTTGGAGAAACAGGCAGAAATGGTGAGTATCTGAAGAGCTTTACTTAATACAGGAGACTTAAATTCATTATTTTGGAGAAAAACCCTGCAGATGGTGACTATCTGAAGGGCTCAACTTTATAAAGATTTGCCTTCAGAATTTTATAGAAAGAGAAAAGATAGTGAATATCTGAAGGTCTTAGCTTTTGATAGATTTAACTATGTCGGTTTGGAGAAAAAACAGGACATTCATCATTATGGAGGAAAACACAGGAGATTCATAATTTTGGAGAACAGGCAGAAACGGTGAGTATCTGAAGGCATTAACTTCATACAAGAGATCTACCTTCATTATTTAGGATAAAAACCCAGGAGATGGTGAGTATCTGAAGGGCTTTTCTTTATACAGGAGACTTACCATCATTATTTTGGATAAAAACCCAGGAGATGGTGAGTATCTGAAGGGCTCAACTTTATAAAGATTTGCCTTCAGAATTTCATAGAAAGAGCAAAAGATAGTGAATATCTGAAGGTCTTAACTTTAGATAGATTTAACTATATCGTTTTGGAGGAAAAAAACAGGACATTCATCATTATAGAGGAAAACACAGGACATTCACCATTTTGGAGAACAGGCAGAAATGGTGAGTATCTGAAGGGATTAACTTCAAACAGGAGACTTACCATCATTATTTTGCATAAAAACCCAGGAGATGGTGAGTATCTGAAGGGCTCAACTTTATAAAGATTTGCCTTCAAAATTTTATAGAAATAGCAAAAGATAGTAAATATCTGAAGGTCTTAACTTTAGATAGATTTAACAATGTCGTTTTGGAGAAAAAAACAGGACATTCATCATTATGGAGGAAAACACAGGAGATTCACCATTTTGGAGAACAGGCAGAAATGGTGAGTGTCTGAAGAAATTAACTTCAAACAGGAGACTTACATTCATTATTTTGGATAAAAACCCAGGAGATGGTGAGGATCTGAAGGACTCAACTATATACAGGAGATTAATTTTCATTATTTTGCAGAAATACCAAGGAAATGGTGAGTATCTGAAGGGATTAACTTCAAACAGGAGACTTACCATCATTATATTGGATAAAAACCCAGGAGATGGTGAGTATCTGAAGGGCTCAACTTTATAAAGATTTGCCTTCAGAATTTTATAGAAATAGCAAAAGATAGTGAATATCTGAAGGTCTTAACTTTAGATAGATTTAACTATGTCGTTTTGGAGGAAAAAAACAGGACATTCATCATTATGGAGGAAAACACAGGACATTCACCATTCTGGAGAACAGGCAGAAATGGTGAGTATCTGAAGGGATTAACTTCAAACAGGAGACTTACCATCATTATTTTGCATAAAAACCCAGGAGATGGTGAGTATCTGAAGGGCTCAACTTTATAAAGATTTGCCTTCAGAATTTTATAGAAATAGCAAAAGATAGTAAATATCTGAAGGTCTTAACTTTAGATAGATTTAACTATATCATTTTGGAGGAAAAAAACAGGACATTCATCATTATGGAGGAAAACACAGGACATTCACCATTTTGGAGAACAGGCAGAAATGGTGAGTATCTGAATGCATTAACTTCATACAGGAAATTTACCTTCATTATTTTGGATAAAAACCCAGGAGATGGTGAGTATCTGAAGGGCTCAACTTTATAAACATTTGCCTTCAGAATTTTATAGAAAGAGCAAAAGATAGTGAATATCTGAAGGTCTTAACTTTAGATAGATTTAACTGTGTTGTTTTGGAGTTAAAAACAGGACATTCATCATTATGGAGAAAAACACAGGAGATTCACAATTTTTGAGAAACAGGCAGAAATGGTGAGTATCTGAAGAGCTTTACTTTATACAGGAGACTTACCTTCATTATTTTGCAGAAAAACCAAAGAGATGGTGAGTATCTGAAGGGCTCAACTTTATAAAGATTTGCCTTCAGAATTTTATAGAAAGAGCAAAAATAGTGAATATCTGAAGGTCTTAACTTTAGATAGATTTAACTATGTCGTTTTGGAGAAAAAAACAGGACATTCATCATTATGGAGGAATCCACAGGAGATTCACCATTTTGGAGAAAAGGCAGAAATGGTGAGTATCTGAAGAAATTAACTTCAAACACGAGACTTACCATCATCATTTTGGATAAAAACCCAGGAGATGGTGAGGATCTGAAGGACTCAACTATATACAGGAGATTAACTTTCATTATTTTGCAGAAATACCAAGGAGATGGTGAGGATCTGAAGGGCTCAACTTTATAAATATTTGCCTTCAGAATTTTATAGAAAGAGCAAAAGATAGTGAATATCTGAAGGTCTTATCTTTAGATACATTTAACTATGTCGTTTTGGAGAAAAAAACAGGACATTCATCATTATGGAGGAAAACACAGGAGATTCACCATTTTGGAGAACAGGCAGAAATGGTGAGTGTCTGAAGAAATTAACTTCAAACAGGAGACTTACATTCATTATTTTGGATAAAAACCCAGGAGATGGTGAGGATCTGAAGGACTCAACTATATACAGGAGATTAATTTTCATTATTTTGCAGAAATACCAAGGAAATGGTGAGTATCTGAAGGGATTAACTTCAAACAGGAGACTTACCATCATTATATTGGATAAAAACCCAGGAGATGGTGAGTATCTGAAGGGCTCAACTTTATAAAGATTTGCCTTCAGAATTTTATAGAAATAGCAAAAGATAGTGAATATCTGAAGGTCTTAACTTTAGATAGATTTAACTATGTCGTTTTGGAGGAAAAAAACAGGACATTCATCATTATGGAAGAAAACACAGGACATTCACCATTCTGGAGAACAGGCAGAAATGGTGAGTATCTGAAGGGATTAACTTCAAACAGGAGACTTACCATCATTATTTTGGATAAAAACCCAGGAGATGGTGAGTATCTGAAGGGCTCAACTTTATAAAGATTTGCCTTCAGAATTTTATAGAAATAGCAAAAGATAGTAAATATCTGAAGGTCTTAACTTTAGATAGATTTAACTATATCATTTTGGAGGAAAAAAACAGGACATTCATCATTATGGAGGAAAACACAGGACATTCACCATTTTGGAGAACAGGCAGAAATGGTGAGTATCTGAATGCATTAACTTCATACAAGAGATTTACCTTCATTATTTTGGATAAAAACCCAGGAGATGGTGAGTATCTGAAGGGCTCAACTTTATAAAGATTTGCCTTCAGAATTTTATAGAAAGAGCAAAAGATAGTGAATATCTGAAGGTCTTAACTTTAGATAGATTTAACTGTGTTGTTTTGGAGTTAAAAACAGGACATTCATCATTATGGAGAAAAACACAGGAGATTCACAATTTTTGAGAAACAGGCAGAAATGGTGAGTATCTGAAGAGCTTTACTTTATACAGGAGACTTACCTTCATTATTTTGCAGAAAAACCAAAGAGATGGTGAGTATCTGAAGGGCTCAACTTTATAAAGATTTGCCTTCAGAATTTTATAGAAAGAGCAAAAATAGTGAATATCTGAAGGTCTTAACTTTAGATAGATTTAACTATGTCGTTTTGGAGAAAAAAACAGGACATTCATCATTATGGAGGAATCCACAGGAGATTCACCATTTTGGAGAAAAGGCAGAAATGGTGAGTATCTGAAGAAATTAACTTCAAACAGGAGACTTACCATCATCATTTTGGATAAAAACCCAGGAGATGGTGAGGATCTGAAGGACTCAACTATATACAGGAGATTAACTTTCATTATTTTGCAGAAATACCAAGGAGATGGTGAGGATCTGAAGGGCTCAACTTTATAAATATTTGCCTTCAGAATTTTATAGAAAGAGCAAAAGATAGTGAATATCTGAAGGTCTTATCTTTAGATACATTTAACTATGTCGTTTTGGAGAAAAAAACAGGACATTCATCATTATGGAGGAAAACACAGGAGATTCACCATTTTGGAGAACAGGCAGAAATGGTGAGTGTCTGAAGAAATTAACTTCAAACAGGAGACTTACATTCATTATTTTGGATAAAAACCCAGGAGATGGTGAGGATCTGAAGGACTCAACTATATACAGGAGATTAATTTTCATTATTTTGCAGAAATACCAAGGAAATGGTGAGTATCTGAAGGGATTAACTTCAAACAGGAGACTTACCATCATTATATTGGATAAAAACCCAGGAGATGGTGAGTATCTGAAGGGCTCAACTTTATAAAGATTTGCCTTCAGAATTTTATAGAAATAGCAAAAGATAGTGAATATCTGAAGGTCTTAACTTTAGATAGATTTAACTATGTCGTTTTGGAGGAAAAAAACAGGACATTCATCATTATGGAGGAAAACACAGGACATTCACCATTCTGGAGAACAGGCAGAAATGGTGAGTATCTGAAGGGATTAACTTCAAACAGGAGACTTACCATCATTATTTTGGATAAAAACCCAGGAGATGGTGAGTATCAGAAGGGCTCAACTTTATAAAGATTTGCCTTCAGAATTTTATAGAAATAGCAAAAGATAGTAAATATCTGAAGGTCTTAACTTTAGATAGATTTAACTATATCATTTTGGAGGAAAAAAACAGGACATTCATCATTATGGAGGAAAACACAGGACATTCACCATTTTGGAGAACAGGCAGAAATGGTGAGTATCTGAATGCATTAACTTCATACAAGAGATTTACCTTCATTATTTTGGATAAAAACCCAGGAGATGGTGAGTATCTGAAGGGCTCAACTTTATAAAGATTTGCCTTCAGAATTTTATAGAAAGAGCAAAAGATAGTGAATATCTGAAGGTCTTAACTTTAGATAGATTTAACTGTGTTGTTTTGGAGTTAAAAACAGGACATTCATCATTATGGAGAAAAACACAGGAGATTCACAATTTTTGAGAAACAGGCAGAAATGGTGAGTATCTGAAGAGCTTTACTTTATACAGGAGACTTACCTTCATTATTTTGCAGAAAAACCAAAGAGATGGTGAGTATCTGAAGGGCTCAACTTTATAAAGATTTGCCTTCAGAATTTTATAGAAAGAGCAAAAATAGTGAATATCTGAAGGTCTTAACTTTAGATAGATTTAACTATGTCGTTTTGGAGAAAAAAACAGGACATTCATCATTATGGAGGAATCCACAGGAGATTCACCATTTTGGAGAAAAGGCAGAAATGGTGAGTATCTGAAGAAATTAACTTCAAACAGGAGACTTACCATCATCATTTTGGATAAAAACCCAGGAGATGGTGAGGATCTGAAGGACTCAACTATATACAGGAGATTAACTTTCATTATTTTGCAGAAATACCAAGGAGATGGTGAGGATCTGAAGGGCTCAACTTTATAAATATTTGCCTTCAGAATTTTATAGAAAGAGCAAAAGATAGTGAATATCTGAAGGTCTTATCTTTAGATACATTTAACTATATCGTTTTGGAGAAAAAAACAGGACATTCATCATTATGGAGGAAAACACAGGAGATTCACCATTTTGGAGAACAGGCAGAAATGGTGAGTGTCTGAAGAAATTAACTTCAAACAGGAGACTTACATTCATTATTTTGGATAAAAACCCAGGAGATGGTGAGGATCTGAAGGACTCAACTATATACAGGAGATTAATTTTCATTATTTTGCAGAAATACCAAGGAAATGGTGAGTATCTGAAGGGATTAACTTCAAACAGGAGACTTACCATCATTATATTGGATAAAAACCCAGGAGATGGTGAGTATCTGAAGGGCTCAACTTTATAAAGATTTGCCTTCAGAATTTTATAGAAATAGCAAAAGATAGTGAATATCTGAAGGTCTTAACTTTAGATAGATTTAACTATGTCGTTTTGGAGAAAAAAACAGGACATTCATCATTATGGAGGAAAACACAGGACATTCACCATTCTGGAGAACAGGCAGAAATGGTGAGTATCTGAAGGGATTAACTTCAAACAGGAGACTTACCATCATTATTTTGGATAAAAACCCAGGAGATGGTGAGTATCTGAAGGGCTCAACTTTATAAAGATTTGCCTTCAGAATTTTATAGAAATAGCAAAAGATAGTAAATATCTGAAGGTCTTAACTTTAGATAGATTTAACTATATCATTTTGGAGGAAAAAAACAGGACATTCATCATTATGGAGGAAAACACAGGACATTCACCATTTTGGAGAACAGGCAGAAATGGTGAGTATCTGAATGCATTAACTTCATACAAGAGATTTACCTTCATTATTTTGGATAAAAACCCAGGAGATGGTGAGTATCTGAAGGGCTCAACTTTATAAAGATTTGCCTTCAGAATTTTATAGAAAGAGCAAAAGATAGTGAATATCTGAAGGTCTTAACTTTAGATAGATTTAACTGTGTTGTTTTGGAGTTAAAAACAGGACATTCATCATTATGGAGAAAAACACAGGAGATTCACAATTTTTGAGAAACAGGCAGAAATGGTGAGTATCTGAAGAGCTTTACTTTATACAGGAGACTTACCTTCATTATTTTGCAGAAAAACCAAAGAGATGGTGAGTATCTGAAGGGCTCAACTTTATAAAGATTTGCCTTCAGAATTTTATAGAAAGAGCAAAAATAGTGAATATCTGAAGGTCTTAACTTTAGATAGATTTAACTATGTCGTTTTGGAGAAAAAAACAGGACATTCATCATTATGGAGGAATCCACAGGAGATTCACCATTTTGGAGAAAAGGCAGAAATGGTGAGTATCTGAAGAAATTAACTTCAAACAGGAGACTTACCATCATCATTTTGGATAAAAACCCAGGAGATGGTGAGGATCTGAAGGACTCAACTATATACAGGAGATTAACTTTCATTATTTTGCAGAAATACCAAGGAGATGGTGAGGATCTGAAGGGCTCAACTTTATAAATATTTGCCTTCAGAATTTTATAGAAAGAGCAAAAGATAGTGAATATCTGAAGGTCTTATCTTTAGATACATTTAACTATGTCGTTTTGGAGAAAAAAACAGGACATTCATCATTATGGAGGAAAACACAGGAGATTCACCATTTTGGAGAACAGGCAGAAATGGTGAGTGTCTGAAGAAATTAACTTCAAACAGGAGACTTACATTCATTATTTTGGATAAAAACCCAGGAGATGGTGAGGATCTGAAGGACTCAACTATATACAGGAGATTAATTTTCATTATTTTGCAGAAATACCAAGGAAATGGTGAGTATCTGAAGGGATTAACTTCAAACAGGAGACTTACCATCATTATATTGGATAAAAACCCAGGAGATGGTGAGTATCTGAAGGGCTCAACTTTATAAAGATTTGCCTTCAGAATTTTATAGAAATAGCAAAAGATAGTGAATATCTGAAGGTCTTAACTTTAGATAGATTTAACTATGTCGTTTTGGAGGAAAAAAACAGGACATTCATCATTATGGAGGAAAACACAGGACATTCACCATTCTGGAGAACAGGCAGAAATTGTGAGTATCTGAAGGGATTAACTTCAAACAGGAGACTTACCATCATTATTTTGGAGAAATCCCAGGAGATGGCGAGTATCGGAACGTCTTAACTTTATACAGGAGACTTACCATCATTATTTTGCAGAAAAACCAAAGAGATGGTGAGTATCTGAAGGGCTCAACTTTATAAAGATTTGCCTTCAGAATTTTATAGAAAGAGCAAAAGATAGTGAATAGCTGAAGGTCTTAACTTTAGATAGGTTTAACTATGTTGTTTTGGAGAAAAAAACAGGACATTCATCATTATGGAGAAAAACACAGGAGATTCACAATTTTGGAGAACAGGCAGAAATGGTGAGTATCTGAAGGGCTTTTCTTTATACAGGAGACTTACCATCATTATTTTGGATAAAAACCCAGGAGATGGTGAGTATCGGAAGGGCTCAACTTTATAAAGATTTGCCTTCAGAATTTTATAGAAAGAGCAAAAGATAGTGAATATCTGAAGGTCTTAACGTTAGATAGATTTAACTATGTCGTTTTGCAGAAAAAAACAGGACATTCATCATTATGGAGGAAAACACAGGAGATTCACCATTTTGGAGAACAGGCAGAAATGGTGAGTATCTGAAAGGATTAACTTCAAACAGGAGACTTACCATCATTATTTTGGATAAAAACCCAGGAGATGGCGAGGATCTGAAGGACTCAACTATATACAGGAGATTAACTTTCATTGTTTTGGAAAAAAAACCAGGAGATGGTGAGTATCTGAAGGGCTCAACTTTATAAAGATTTGCCTTCAGAATTTTATAGAAAGAGCAAAAGCAGTGAATATCTGAAGGTCTTAACGTTAGATAGATTTAACTATGTCGTTTTGCAGAAAAAAACAGGACATTCATCATTATGGAGGAAAACACAGGAGATTCACCATTTTGGAGAACAGGCAGAAATGGTGAGTATCTGAAGGGATTAACTTCAAACAGGAGACTTACCATCATTATTTTGGATAAAAACCCAGGAGATGGCGAGGATCTGAAGGACTCAACTATATACAGGAGATTAACTTTCATTGTTTTGGGAAAAAAACCAGGAGATGGTGAGTATCTGAAGGGCTCAACTTTATAAAGATTTGCCTTCAAAATTTTATAGAAAGAGCAAAAGATAGTGAATATCTGAAGGTCTTAGCTTTTGATAGATTTAAATATGTCGCTTTGGAGAAAAAACAGGACATTCATCATTATGGAGGAAAACACAGGAGATTCCAATTTTGGAGAACAGGCAGAAATGGTGAGTATCTGAACGTCTTAACTTTATACAGGAGACTTATCATCATTATTTTGCAGAAAAACCGAGGAGACGGTGAGTATCTGAAGGGCTCAATTTTAGAAACATTTGCCTTCAGAATTTTATAGAAAGAGCAAAAATAGTGAATACCTGAAGGTCTTAACTTTAGATAGATTTAACTATGTCGTTTTGGAGAAAAAAACAGGACATTCATCATTATGGAGGAAAACACAGGAGATTCACCATTTTGGAGAACAGGCAGAAATGGTGAGTATCTGAAGAAATTAACTTCAAACAGGAGACTTACCATCATTATTTTGGATAAAAACCGAGGAAATGGTGAGGATCTGAAGGACTCAACTATATACAGGAGATTAACTTTCATTATTTTGGATAAAAACCCAGGAGATGGTGAGTATCTGAAGGGCTCAACTTTATAAAGATTTGCCTTCAGAATTTTATAGAAAGAGCAAAAGATAGTGAATATCTGAAGGTCTTAACTTTAGATAGATTTAACTGTGTTGTTTTGGAGTTAAAAACAGGACATTCATCATTATGGAGAAAAACACAGGAGATTCACAATTTTTGAGAAACAGGCAGAAATGGTGAGTATCTGAAGAGCTTCACTTTATACAGGAGACTTACCTTCATTATTTTGCAAAAAAACCCCCAGGAGATGGGGAGTATCTGAAGGGCTCAACTATATAAAGATTTGCCTTCAGAATTTCATAGAAAGAGCAAAAGATAGTGAATATCTGAAGGTCTTAACTTTAGATAGATTTAACTATATCGTTTTGGAGGAAAAAAACAGGACATTCATCATTATGGAGGAAAACACAGGACATTCACCATTTTGGAGAACAGGCAGAAATGGTGAGTATCTGAATGCATTAACTTCATACAAGAGATTTACCTTCATTATTTTGGATAAAAACCCAGGAGATGGTGAGTATCTGAAGGGCTCAACTTTATAAAGATTTGCCTTCAGAATTTTATAGAAAGAGCAAAAGATAGTGAATATCTGAAGGTCTTAACTTTAGATAGATTTAACTGTGTTGTTTTGGAGTTAAAAACAGGACATTCATCATTATGGAGAAAAACACAGGAGATTCACAATTTTTGAGAAACAAGCAGAAATGGTGAGTATCTGAAGAGCTTTACTTTATACAGGAGACTTACCTTCATTATTTTGCAGAAAAACCAAAGAGATGGTGAGTATCTGAAGGGCTCAACTTTATAAAGATTTGCCTTCAGAATTTTATAGAAAGAGCAAAAATAGTGAATATCTGGAGGTCTTAACTTTAGATAGATTTAACTATGTCGTTTTGGAGAAAAAAACAGGACATTCATCATTATGGAGGAATCCACAGGAGATTCACCATTTTGGAGAAAATGCAGAAATGGTGAGTATCTGAAGAAATTAACTTCAAACAGGAGACTTACCATCATCATTTTGGATAAAAACCCAGGAGATGGTGAGGATCTGAAGGACTCAACTATATACAGGAGATTAACTTTCATTATTTTGCAGAAATACCAAGGAGATGGTGAGGATCTGAAGGGCTCAACTTTATAAATATTTGCCTTCAGAATTTTATAGAAAGAGCAAAAGATAGTGAATATCTGAAGGTCTTATCTTTAGATACAGTTAACTATGTCGTTTTGGAGAAAAAAACAGGACATTCATCATTATGGAGGAAAACACAGGAGATTCACAATTTTTGAGAAACAGGCAGAAATGGTGAGTATCTGAAGAGCTTTACTTTATACAGGAGACTTACCTTCATTATTTTGCAGAAAAACCAAAGAGATGGTGAGTATCTGAAGGGCTCAACTTTATAAAGATTTGCCTTCAGAATTTTATAGAAAGAGCAAAAATAGTGAATATCTGAAGGTCTTAACTTTAGATAGATTTAACTATGTCGTTTTGGAGAAAAAAACAGGACATTCATCATTATGGAGGAATCCACAGGAGATTCACCATTTTGGAGAAAATGCAGAAATGGTGAGTATCTGAAGAAATTAACTTCAAACAGGAGACTTACCATCATCATTTTGGATAAAAACCCAGGAGATGGTGAGGATCTGAAGGACTCAACTATATACAGGAGATTAACTTTCATTATTTTGCAGAAATACCAAGGAGATGGTGAGGATCTGAAGGGCTCAACTTTATAAATATTTGCCTTCAGAATTTTATAGAAAGAGCAAAAGATAGTGAATATCTGAAGGTCTTATCTTTAGATACATTTAACTATGTCGTTTTGGAGAAAAAAACAGGACATTCATCATTATGGAGGAAAACACAGGAGATTCACCATTTTGGAGAACAGGCAGAAATGGTGAGTGTCTGAAGAAATTAACTTCAAACAGGAGACTTACATTCATTATTTTGGATAAAAACCCAGGAGATGGTGAGGATCTGAAGGACTCAACTATATACAGGAGATTAACTTTCATTATTTTGCAGAAATACCAAGGAGATGGTGAGTATCTGAAGGGCTCAACTTTATAAAGATTTGCCTTCAGAATTTTATAGAAATAGCAAAAGATAGTGAATATCTGAAGGTCTTAACTTTAGATAGATTTAACTATGTCGTTTTGGAGAAAAAAACAGGACATTCATCATTATGGAGGAAAACACAGGAGATTCACCATTTTGGAGAACAGGCAGAAATGGTGAGTATCTGAAGGGATTAACTTCAAACAGGAGACTTACCATCATTATATTGGATAAAAACCCAGGAGATGGTGAGTATCTGAAGGGCTCAACTTTATAAAGATTTGCCTTCAGAATTTTATAGAAATAGCAAAAGATAGTGAATATCTGAAGGTCTTAACTTTAGATAGATTTAACTATGTCGTTTTGGAGGAAAAAAACAGGACATTCATCATTATGGAGGAAAACACAGGACATTCACCATTCTGGAGAACAGGCAGAAATGGTGAGTATCTGAAGGGATTAACTTCAAACAGGAGACTTACCATCATTATTTTGGAGAAATCCCAGGAGATGGCGAGTATCGGAACGTCTTAACTTTATACAGGAGACTTACCATCATTATTTTGGAGAAAAACCAAAGAGATGGTGAGTATCTGAAGGGCTCAACTTTATAAAGATTTGCCTTCAGAATTTTATAGAAAGAGCAAAAGATAGTGAATATCTGAAGGTCTTAACTTTAGATAGATTTAACTATGTTGTTTTGGAGAAAAAAACAGGACATTCATCATTATGGAGAAAAACACAGGAGATTCACAATTTTGGAGAACAGGCAGAAATGGTGAGTATCTGAAGGGCTTTTCTTTATACAGGAGACTTACCATCATTATTTTGGATAAAAACCCAGGAGATGGTGAGTATCTGAAGGGCTCAACTTTATAAAGATTTGCCTTCAGAATTTTATAGAAAGAGCAAAAGCAGTGAACATCTGAAGGTCTTAACGTTAGATAGATTTAACTATGTCGTTTTGCAGAAAAAAACAGGACATTCATCATTATGGAGGAAAACACAGGAGATTCACCATTTTGGAGAACAGGCAGAAATGGTGAGTATCTGAAAGGATTAACTTCAAACAGGAGACTTACCATCATTATTTTGGATAAAAACCCAGGAGATGGCGAGGATCTGAAGGACTCAACTATATACAGGAGATTAACTTTCATTGTTTTGGAAAAAAAACCAGGAGATGGTGAGTATCTGAAGGGCTCAACTTTATAAAGATTTGCCTTCAGAATTTTATAGAAAGAGCAAAAGCAGTGAATATCTGAAGGTCTTAACGTTAGATAGATTTAACTATGTCGTTTTGCAGAAAAAAACAGGACATTCATCATTATGGAGGAAAACACAGGAGATTCACCATTTTGGAGAACAGGCAGAAATGGTGAGTATCTGAAGGGATTAAGTTCAAACAGGAGAATTACCATCATTATTTTGGATAAAAACCCAGGAGATGGCGAGGATCTGAAGGACTCAACTATATACAGGAGATTAACTTTCATTGTTTTGGAAAAAAAACCAGGAGATGGTGAGTATTTGAAGGGCTCAACTTTATAAAGATTTGCCTTCAAAATTTTATAGAAAGAGCAAAAGATAGTGAATATCTGAAGGTCTTAGCTTTTGATAGATTTAAATATGTCGCTTTGGAGAAAAAACAGGACATTCATCATTATGGAGGAAAACACAGGAGATTCCAATTTTGGAGAACAGGCAGAAATGGTGAGTATCTGAACGTCTTAACTTTATACAGGAGACTTATCATCATTATTTTGCAGAAAAACCGAGGAGACGGTGAGTATCTTAAGGGCTCAATTTTAGAAACATTTGCCTTCAGAATTTTATAGAAAGAGCAAAAATAGTGAATACCTGAAGGTCTTAACTTTAGATAGATTTAACTATGTCGTTTTGGAGAAAAAAACAGGACATTCATCATTATGGAGGAAAACACAGGAGATTCACCATTTTGGAGAACAGGCAGAAATGGTGAGTATCTGAAGAAATTCACTTCAAACAGGAGACTTACCATCATTATTTTGGATAAAAACCGAGGAAATGGTGAGGATCTGAAGGATTCAACTATATACAGGAGATTAACTTTCATTATTTTGGAGAAATACTAAGGAGATGGTGAGTATCTGAAGGGCTCAACTTTATAAAGATTTGCCTTCAGAATTTTATAGAAACAGCAAAAACAGTGAATATCTGAAGGTCTTAACGTTAGATAGATTTACCTATGTTGTTTTGGAGTAAAAAACAGGACATTCATCGTTATGGAGAAAAACACAGGAGATTCACCATTTTGGAGAAACCGGCAGAAATATTGAGTATCTGAAGAGCTTTACTTTATACAGGAGACTTACCTCCATTATTTTGGAGAAATCCCAGGAGATGGTGAGTATCTGAACATCTTATTTTATACAGGAGACTTACCTTCATTATTTTGCAGAAAAACCAAAGAGATGGTGAGAATCTGAAGGGCTCAACTTTATAAAGATATGCCTTCAGAATTTTATAGAAAGAGAAAAAATAGTGAATATCTGAAGGTCTTAACTTTAGATAGATTTAACTATGTCGTTTTGGAGAAAAAAACAGGACATTCATCATTATGGAGGAAAACACAGGAGATTCCAATTTTGGAGAACAAGCAGAAATGGTGAGTATCTGAAGGCATTAACTTCATACAAGAGATCTACCTTCATTATTTAGGATAAAAACCCAGGAGATGGTGAGTATCTGAAGGGCTTTTCTTTATACAGGAGAGTTACCATCATTATTTTGGATAAAAACCCAGGAGATGGTGAGTATCTGAAGGGCTTTTCTTTATACAGGAGACTTACCATCATTATTTTGGAGAAATCCCAGGAGATGGTGGGTATCTGAAGGGCTCAACAGGAGATGGTGAGTATCTGAATGGCTTCTGAATTTGCCTTCAGAATTTTATAGAAAGAGCAAAAATAGTGAACATCTGAAGGTCTTAACTTTAGATAGATTTAACTATGTCGTTTTGGAGAAAAACACAGGAGATTCACCATTTTGGAGAAACAGGCAGAAATGGTGAGTATCTGAAGGGCTTTATTTAATACAAGAGACTTACCTTCATTATTTTGAATAAAAACCCAGGAGATGGTGAGTATCTGAAGAGCTCAACTTTATAAACATTTGCCTTCAGAATTTTATAGAAATAGCAAAAGATAGTGAATATCTGAAGGTCTTAACTTTAGATAGATTTAACTATGTCGTTTTGGAGGAAAAAACAGGACATTCATCATTACGGAGGAAAACACAGGACATTCACCATTCACAGACAGAAATGGTGAGTATCTGAA
Organism: Erythrolamprus reginae; assembly: GCF_031021105.1. Classification (NCBI taxonomy): domain Eukaryota; kingdom Metazoa; phylum Chordata; class Lepidosauria; order Squamata; family Dipsadidae; genus Erythrolamprus; species Erythrolamprus reginae. Next base: position 2,656,645 of record NC_091962.1, on the reverse strand, counting down.
GGGCTTTATTTAATACAAGAGACTTACCTTCATTATTTTGCAAAAAAAACCCCAGGAGATGGGGAGTATCTGAAGGGCTCAACTTTATAAAGATTTGCCTTCAGAATTTTATAGAAAGAGCAAAAGATAGTGAATATCTGAAGGTCTTAACTTTAGATAGATTTAACTATGTCGTTTTGGAGAAAAAAACAGGACATTCATCATTATGGAGGAAAACACAGGAGATTCACCATTTTGGAGAACAGGCAGAAATAGTGAGTATCTGAAGGGATTAACTTCAAACAGGAGACTTACCATCATTATTTTGGATAAAAACCCTGGAGATGGTGAGGATCTGAAGGACTCAACTATATACAGGAGATTAACTTTCATTATTTTGGAGAAAACCAAGGAGATGGTGAGTATCTGAAGGGCTCAACTTTATAAAGATTTGCCTTCAGAATTTTATAGAAAGAGCAAAAGATAGTGAATATCTGAAGGTCTTATCTTTAGATACATTTAACTATGTTGTTTTGGAGTAAAAAACAGGACATTCATCATTATGGAGAAAAACACAGGAGATTCACCATTTTGGAGAACAGGCAGAAATGGTGAGTATCTGAAGGCATTAACTTCATACAAGAGATTTACCTTCATTATTTAGGATAAAAACCCAGGAGATGGTGAGTATCTGAAGGGCTTTTCTTTATACAGGAGACTTACCATCATTATTTTGGTGAAAAACTCTGGAGATGGTGACTATCTGAAGGGCTCAACTTTATAAAGATTTGCCTTCAGAATTTAATAGAAAGAGAAAAGATAGTGAATATCTGAAGGTCTTAGCTTTTGATAGATTTAACTATGTCGCTTTGGAGAAAAAACAGGACATTCATCATTATGGAGGAAAACACAGGAGATTCACCATTTTGGAGAACAGGCAGAAATGGTGAGTATCTGAAGGGATTAACTTCAAACAGGAGACTTACCATCATTATTTTGGATAAAAACCCAGGAGATGGTGAGGATCTGAAGGACTCAACTATATACAGGAGATTAACTTTCATTATTTTGCAAAAAAAAAACCAGGAGATGGTGAGTATCTGAAGGGCTCAACTTTATAAAGATTTGCCTTCAGAATTTTGTAGAAAGAGCAAAAGATAGTGAATATCTGAAGGTTTTATCATTAGATAGATTTAACTATGTTGTTTTGGAGTAAAAAACAGGACATTCATCATTATGGAGAAAAACACAGGAGATTCACCATTTTGGAGAAACCGGCAGAAATATTGAGTATCTGAAGAGCTTTACTTTATACAGGAGACTTACCTTCATTATTTTGGAGAAATCCCAGGAGATGGTGAGTATCTGAACGTCTTAACTTTATACAGGAGACTTACCTTCATTATTTTGCAGAAAAACCAAAGAGATGGTGAGTATCTGAAGGGCTCAACTTTATAAAGATTTGCCTTCAGAATTTTATAGAAAGAGCAAAAGATAGTGAATATCTGAAGGTCTTAACTTTAGATAGATTTAACTATGTCGTTTTGGAGGAAAAAAACAGGACATTCATCATTATGGAGGAAAACACAGGACATTCACCATTTTGGAGAACAGACAGAAATGGTGAGTATCTGAAGGCATTAACTTCATACAAGAGATTTACCTTCATTATTTTGCATAAAAACCCAGGAGATGGTGAGGCTCTGAAGGACTCAACTATATACAGTAGATTAAATTTCATTATTTTGCAAAAAAGAAAAACCCAGGGGATGGTGAGTATCTGAAGGGCTCAACTTTATAAAGATTTGCCTTCAAAATTTTATAGAAAGAGCAAAAGATAGTGAATATCTGAAGGTCTTATCTTTAGATACATTTAACTATGTTGTTTTGGAGTAAAAAACAGGACATTCATCATTATGAAGGAAAACACAGGAGATTCACAATTTTGGAGAACAGGCAGGAATGGTGAGTATCTGAAGGCATTAACTTCATACAAGAGATTTACCTTCATTATTTAGGATAAAAACCCAGGAGATGGTGAGGATCTGAAGGACTCAACTATATACAGGAGATTAACTTTCATTATTTTGGAGAAAACCAAGGAGATGGTGAGTATCTGAAGGGCTCAACTTTATAAAGATTTGCCTTCAGAATTTTATAGAAAGAGCAAAAGATAGTGAATATCTGAAGGTCTTATCTTTAGATACATTTAACTATGTTGTTTTGGAGTAAAAAACAGGACATTCATCATTATGGAGAAAAACACAGGAGATTCACCATTTTGGAGAACAGGCAGAAATGGTGAGTATCTGAAGGCATTAACTTCATACAAGAGATTTACCTTCATTATTTAGGATAAAAACCCAGGAGATGGTGAGTATCTGAAGGGCTTTTCTTTATACAGGAGACTTACCATCATTATTTTGGTGAAAAACTCTGGAGATGGTGACTATCTGAAGGGCTCAACTTTATAAAGATTTGCCTTCAGAATTTAATAGAAAGAGAAAAGATAGTGAATATCTGAAGGTCTTAGCTTTTGATAGATTTAACTATGTCGCTTTGGAGAAAAAACAGGACATTCATCATTATGGAGAAAAACACAGGAGATTCACCATTTTGGAGAAACAGGCAGAAATGTTGAGTATCTGATGGGCTTTACTTTATACAGGACACTTATCTTCATTATTTTGGAGAAATCCCAGGAGATGGCGAGTATCGGAACGTCTTAACTTTATACAGGAGACTTACCTTCATTATTTTGCAGAAAAACCAAAGAGATTGTGAGTATCTGAAGGGCTCAACTTTATAAAGATTTCCCTTCAGAATTTTATAGAAAGAGCAAAAATAGTGAATATCTGAAGGTCTTAACTTTAGATAGATTTAAGTATGTCGTTTTGGAGAAAAAAACAGGACATTCATCATTATGGAGAAAAACACAGGAGATTCACCATTTTGGAGAAACAGGCACAAATGGTGAGTATCTGAAGGGATTAACTTCATACAAGAGATCTACCTTCATTATTTAGGATAAAAACCCAGGAAATGGTGAGTATCTGAAGGGCTCAACTTTATAAACATTTGCCTTCAGAATTTTATAGAAATAGCAAAAGATATTGAATATCTGAAGGTTTTATCATTAAATAGATTTAACTATGTTGTTTTGGAGTAAAAAACAAGACATTCATCATTATGCAGAAAAACACAGGAGATTCACCATTTTGGAGAAACAGGCAGAAATGGTGAGTATCTGAAGGGATTAACTTCATACAAGAGATTTACCTTCATTATTTAGGATAAAAACCCAGGAGATGGTGAGTATCTGAAGGGCTTTTCTTTATACAGGAGACTTACCATCATTATTTTGGATAAAAACCCAAGAGATGGTGAGTATCTGAAGGGCTCAACTTTATAAAGATTTGCCTTCAGAATTTTATAGAAAGAGCAAAAGATAGTGAATATCTGAAGGTTTTATCATTAGATAGATTTAACTATGTTGTTTTGGAGTAAAAAACAGGACATTCATCATTATGGAGAAAAACACAGCTGATTCACCATTTTGGAGAAACAGGCAGAAATGGTGAGTATCTGAAGAGCTTTACTTAATACAGGAGACTTAAATTCATTATTTTGGAGAAAAACCCTGCAGATGGTGACTATCTGAAGGGCTCAACTTTATAAAGATTTGCCTTCAGAATTTTATAGAAAGAGAAAAGATAGTGAATATCTGAAGGTCTTAGCTTTTGATAGATTTAACTATGTCGGTTTGGAGAAAAAACAGGACATTCATCATTATGGAGGAAAACACAGGAGATTCATAATTTTGGAGAACAGGCAGAAACGGTGAGTATCTGAAGGCATTAACTTCATACAAGAGATCTACCTTCATTATTTAGGATAAAAACCCAGGAGATGGTGAGTATCTGAAGGGCTTTTCTTTATACAGGAGACTTACCATCATTATTTTGGATAAAAATCCAGGAGATGGTGAGTATCTGAAGGGCTCAACTTTATAAAGATTTGCCTTCAGAATTTCATAGAAAGAGCAAAAGATAGTGAATATCTGAAGGTCTTAACTTTAGATAGATTTAACTATATCGTTTTGGAGGAAAAAAACAGGACATTCATCATTATGGAGGAAAACACAGGACATTCACCATTTTGGAGAACAGGCAGAAATGGTGAGTATCTGAAGGGATTAACTTCAAACAGGAGACTTACCATCATTATTTTGCATAAATCCCAGGAGATGGTGAGTATCTGAAGGGCTCAACTTTATAAAGATTTGCCTTCAAAATTTTATAGAAATATCAAAAGATAGTAAATATCTGAAGGTCTTAACTTTAGATAGATTTAACTATATCGTTTTGGAGGAAAAAAACAGGACATTCATCATTATGGAGGAAAACACAGGACATTCACCATTTTGGAGAACAGGCAGAAATGGTGAGTATCTGAATGCATTAACTTCATACAAGAGATTTACCTTCATTATTTTGGATAAAAACCCAGGAGATGGTGAGTATCTGAAGGGCTCAACTTTATAAACATTTGCCTTCAGAATTTTATAGAAAGAGCAAAAGATAGTGAATATCTGAAGGTCTTAACTTTAGATAGATTTAACTGTGTTGTTTTGGAGTTAAAAACAGGACATTCATCATTATGGAGAAAAACACAGGAGATTCACAATTTTTGAGAAACAGGCAGAAATGGTGAGTATCTGAAGAGCTTTACTTTATACAGGAGACTTACCTTCATTATTTTGCAGAAAAACCAAAGAGATGGTGAGTATCTGAAGGGCTCAACTTTATAAAGATTTGCCTTCAGAATTTTATAGAAAGAGCAAAAATAGTGAATATCTGAAGGTCTTAACTTTAGATAGATTTAACTATGTCGTTTTGGAGAAAAAAACAGGACATTCATCATTATGGAGGAATCCACAGGAGATTCACCATTTTGGAGAAAAGGCAGAAATGGTGAGTATCTGAAGAAATTAACTTCAAACAGGAGACTTACCATCATCATTTTGGATAAAAACCCAGGAGATGGTGAGGATCTGAAGGACTCAACTATATACAGGAGATTAACTTTCATTATTTTGCAGAAATACCAAGGAGATGGTGAGGATCTGAAGGGCTCAACTTTATAAATATTTGCCTTCAGAATTTTATAGAAAGAGCAAAAGATAGTGAATATCTGAAGGTCTTATCTTTAGATACATTTAACAATGTCGTTTTGGAGAAAAAAACAGGACATTCATCATTATGGAGGAAAACACAGGAGATTCACCATTTTGGAGAACAGGCAGAAATGGTGAGTGTCTGAAGAAATTAACTTCAAACAGGAGACTTACATTCATTATTTTGGATAAAAACCCAGGAGATGGTGAGGATCTGAAGGACTCAACTATATACAGGAGATTAATTTTCATTATTTTGCAGAAATACCAAGGAAATGGTGAGTATCTGAAGGGATTAACTTCAAACAGGAGACTTACCATCATTATATTGGATAAAAACCCAGGAGATGGTGAGTATCTGAAGGGCTCAACTTTATAAAGATTTGCCTTCAGAATTTTATAGAAATAGCAAAAGATAGTGAATATCTGAAGGTCTTAACTTTAGATAGATTTAACTATGTCGTTTTGGAGGAAAAAAACAGGACATTCATCATTATGGAGGAAAACACAGGACATTCACCATTCTGGAGAACAGGCAGAAATGGTGAGTATCTGAAGGGATTAACTTCAAACAGCAGACTTACCATCATTATTTTGCATAAAAACCCAGGAGATGGTGAGTATCTGAAGGGCTCAACTTTATAAAGATTTGCCTTCAGAATTTTATAGAAATAGCAAAAGATAGTAAATATCTGAAGGTCTTAACTTTAGATAGATTTAACTATATCATTTTGGAGGAAAAAAACAGGACATTCATCATTATGGAGGAAAACACAGGACATTCACCATTTTGGAGAACAGGCAGAAATGGTGAGTATCTGAATGCATTAACTTCATACAAGAGATTTACCTTCATTATTTTGGATAAAAACCCAGGAGATGGTGAGTATCTGAAGGGCTCAACTTTATAAAGATTTGCCTTCAGAATTTTATAGAAAGAGCAAAAGATAGTGAATATCTGAAGGTCTTAACTTTAGATAGATTTAACTGTGTTGTTTTGGAGTTAAAAACAGGACATTCATCATTATGGAGAAAAACACAGGAGATTCACAATTTTTGAGAAACAGGCAGAAATGGTGAGTATCTGAAGAGCTTTACTTTATACAGGAGACTTACCTTCATTATTTTGCAGAAAAACCAAAGAGATGGTGAGTATCTGAAGGGCTCAACTTTATAAATATTTGCCTTCAGAATTTTATAGAAAGAGCAAAAGATAGTGAATATCTGAAGGTCTTATCTTAAGATACATTTAACTATGTCGTTTTGGAGAAAAAAACAGGATATTCATCATTATGGAGGAAAACACAGGAGATTCACCATTTTCGAGAACAGGCAGAAATGGTGAGTGTCTGAAGAAATTAACTTCAAACAGGAGACTTACATTCATTATTTTGGATAAAAACCCAGGAGATGGTGAGGATCTGAAGGACTCAACTATATACAGGAGATTAATTTTCATTATTTTGCAGAAATACCAAGGAAATGGTGAGTATCTGAAGGGATTAACTTCAAACAGGAGACTTACCATCATTATATTGGATAAAAACCCAGGAGATGGTGAGTATCTGAAGGGCTCAACTTTATAAAGATTTGCCTTCAGAATTTTATAGAAATAGCAAAAGATAGTGAATATCTGAAGGTCTTAACTTTAGATAGATTTAACTATGTCGTTTTGGAGAAAAAAACAGGACATTCATCATTATGGAGAAAAACACAGGAGATTCACCATTCTGGAGAACAGGCAGAAATGGTGAGTATCTGAAGGGATTAACTTCAAACAGGAGACTTACCATCATTATTTTGGAGAAATCCCAGGAGATGGCGAGTATCGGAACGTCTTAACTTTATACAGGAGACTTACCATCATTATTTTGCAGAAAAACCAAAGAGATGGTGAGTATCTGAAGGGCTCAACTTTATAAAGATTTGCCTTCAGAATTTTATAGAAAGAGCAAAAGATAGTGAATATCTGAAGGTCTTAACTTTAGATAGATTTAACTATGTTGTTTTGGAGAAAAAAACAGGACATTCATCATTATGGAGAAAAACACAGGAGATTCACAATTTTGGAGAACAGGCAGAAATGGTGAGTATCTGAAGGGCTTTTCTTTATACAGGAGACTTACCATCATTATTTTGCAGAAAAACCAAAGACATGGTGAGTATCTGAAGGGCTCAACTTTATAAAGATTTGCCTTCAGAATTTTATAGAAAGAGCAAAAATAGTGAATATCTGAAGGTCTTAACTTTAGATAGATTTAACTATGTCGTTTTGGAGAAAAAAACAGGACATTCATCATTATGGAGGAATCCACAGGAGATTCACCATTTTGGAGAAAAGGCAGAAATGGTGAGTATCTGAAGAAATTAACTTCAAACAGGAGACTTACCATCATCATTTTGGATAAAAACCCAGGAGATGGTGAGGATCTGAAGGACTCAACTATATACAGGAGATTAACTTTCATTATTTTGCAGAAATACCAAGGAGATGGTGAGGATCTGAAGGGCTCAACTTTATAAATATTTGCCTTCAGAATTTTATAGAAAGAGCAAAAGATAGTGAATATCTGAAGGTCTTATCTTAAGATACATTTAACTATGTCGTTTTGGAGAAAAAAACAGGATATTCATCATTATGGAGGAAAACACAGGAGATTCACCATTTTGGAGAACAGGCAGAAATGGTGAGTGTCTGAAGAAATTAACTTCAAACAGGAGACTTACATTCATTATTTTGGATAAAAACCCAGGAGATGGTGAGGATCTGAAGGACTCAACTATATACAGGAGATTAATTTTCATTATTTTGCAGAAATACCAAGGAAATGGTGAGTATCTGAAGGGATTAACTTCAAACAGGAGACTTACCATCATTATATTGGATAAAAACCCAGGAGATGGTGAGTATCTGAAGGGCTCAACTTTATAAAGATTTGCCTTCAGAATTTTATAGAAATAGCAAAAGATAGTGAATATCTGAAGGTCTTAACTTTAGATAGATTTAACTATGTCGTTTTGGAGAAAAAAACAGGACATTCATCATTATGGAGGAAAACACAGGACATTCACCATTCTGGAGAACAGGCAGAAATGGTGAGTATCTGAAGGGATTAACTTCAAACAGGAGACTTACCATCATTATTTTGGAGAAATCCCATGAGATGGCGAGTATCGGAACGTCTTAACTTTATACAGGAGACTTACCATCATTATTTTGCAGAAAAACCAAAGAGATGGTGAGTATCTGAAGGGCTCAACTTTATAAAGATTTGCCTTCAGAATTTTATAGAAATATCAAAAGATAGTAAATATCTGAAGGTCTTAACTTTAGATAGATTTAACTATATCGTTTTGGAGGAAAAAAACAGGACATTCATCATTATGGAGGAAAACACAGGACATTCACCATTTTGGAGAACAGGCAGAAATGGTGAGTATCTGAATGCATTAACTTCATACAAGAGATTTACCTTCATTATTTTGGATAAAAACCCAGGAGATGGTGAGTATCTGAAGGGCTCAACTTTATAAACATTTGCCTTCAGAATTTTATAGAAAGAGCAAAAGATAGTGAATATCTGAAGGTCTTAACTTTAGATAGATTTAACTGTGTTGTTTTGGAGTTAAAAACAGGACATTCATCATTATGGAGAAAAACACAGGAGATTCACAATTTTTGAGAAACAGGCAGAAATGGTGAGTATCTGAAGAGCTTTACTTTATACAGGAGACTTACCTTCATTATTTTGCAGAAAAACCAAAGAGATGGTGAGTATCTGAAGGGCTCAACTTTATAAAGATTTGCCTTCAGAATTTTATAGAAAGAGCAAAAATAGTGAATATCTGAAGGTCTTAACTTTAGATAGATTTAACTATGTCATTTTGGAGAAAAAAACAGGACATTCATCATTATGGAGGAATCCACAGGAGATTCACCATTTTGGAGAAAAGGCAGAAATGGTGAGTATCTGAAGAAATTAACTTCAAACAGGAGACTTACCATCATCATTTTGGATAAAAACCCAGGAGATGGTGAGGATCTGAAGGACTCAACTATATACAGGAGATTAACTTTCATTATTTTGCAGAAATACCAAGGAGATGGTGAGGATCTGAAGGGCTCAACTTTATAAATATTTGCCTTCAGAATTTTATAGAAAGAGCAAAAGATAGTGAATATCTGAAGGTCTTATCTTTAGATACATTTAACAATGTCGTTTTGGAGAAAAAAACAGGACATTCATCATTATGGAGGAAAACACAGGAGATTCACCATTTTGGAGAACAGGCAGAAATGGTGAGTGTCTGAAGAAATTAACTTCAAACAGGAGACTTACATTCATTATTTTGGATAAAAACCCAGGAGATGGTGAGGATCTGAAGGACTCAACTATATACAGGAGATTAATTTTCATTATTTTGCAGAAATACCAAGGAAATGGTGAGTATCTGAAGGGATTAACTTCAAACAGGAGACTTACCATCATTATATTGGATAAAAACCCAGGAGATGGTGAGTATCTGAAGGGCTCAACTTTATAAAGATTTGCCTTCAGAATTTTATAGAAATAGCAAAAGATAGTGAATATCTGAAGGTCTTAACTTTAGATAGATTTAACTATGTCGTTTTGGAGGAAAAAAACAGGACATTCATCATTATGGAGGAAAACACAGGACATTCACCATTCTGGAGAACAGGCAGAAATGGTGAGTATCTGAAGGGATTAACTTCAAACAGGAGACTTACCATCATTATTTTGCATAAAAACCCAGGAGATGGTGAGTATCTGAAGGGCTCAACTTTATAAAGATTTGCCTTCAGAATTTTATAGAAATAGCAAAAGATAGTAAATATCTGAAGGTCTTAACTTTAGATAGATTTAACTATATCATTTTGGAGGAAAAAAACAGGACATTCATCATTATGGAGGAAAACACAGGACATTCACCATTTTGGAGAACAGGCAGAAATGGTGAGTATCTGAATGCATTAACTTCATACAAGAGATTTACCTTCATTATTTTGGATAAAAACCCAGGAGATGGTGAGTATCTGAAGGGCTCAACTTTATAAAGATTTGCCTTCAGAATTTTATAGAAAGAGCAAAAGATAGTGAATATCTGAAGGTCTTAACTTTAGATAGATTTAACTGTGTTGTTTTGGAGTTAAAAACAGGACATTCATCATTATGGAGAAAAACACAGGAGATTCACAATTTTTGAGAAACAGGCAGAAATGGTGAGTATCTGAAGAGCTTTACTTTATACAGGAGACTTACCTTCATTATTTTGCAGAAAAACCAAAGAGATGGTGAGTATCTGAAGGGCTCAACTTTATAAAGATTTGCCTTCAGAATTTTATAGAAAGAGCAAAAATAGTGAATATCTGAATGTCTTAACTTTAGATAGATTTAACTATGTCGTTTTGGAGAAAAAAACAGGACATTCATCATTATGGAGGAATCCACAGGAGATTCACCATTTTGGAGAAAAGGCAGAAATGGTGAGTATCTGAAGAAATTAACTTCAAACAGGAGACTTACCATCATCATTTTGGATAAAAACCCAGGAGATGGTGAGGATCTGAAGGACTCAACTATATACAGGAGATTAACTTTCATTATTTTGCAGAAATACCAAGGAGATGGTGAGGATCTGAAGGGCTCAACTTTATAAATATTTGCCTTCAGAATTTTATAGAAAGAGCAAAAGATAGTGAATATCTGAAGGTCTTATCTTAAGATACATTTAACTATGTCGTTTTGGAGAAAAAAACAGGATATTCATCATTATGGAGGAAAACACAGGAGATTCACCATTTTGGAGAACAGGCAGAAATGGTGAGTGTCTGAAGAAATTAACTTCAAACAGGAGACTTACATTCATTATTTTGGATAAAAACCCAGGAGATGGTGAGGATCTGAAGGACTCAACTATATACAGGAGATTAATTTTCATTATTTTGCAGAAATACCAAGGAAATGGTGAGTATCTGAAGGGATTAACTTCAAACAGGAGACTTACCATCATTATATTGGATAAAAACCCAGGAGATGGTGAGTATCTGAAGGGCTCAACTTTATAAAGATTTGCCTTCAGAATTTTATAGAAATAGCAAAAGATAGTGAATATCTGAAGGTCTTAACTTTAGATAGATTTAACTATGTCGTTTTGGAGAAAAAAACAGGACATTCATCATTATGGAGGAAAACACAGGACATTCACCATTCTGGAGAACAGGCAGAAATGGTGAGTATCTGAAGGGATTAACTTCAAACAGGAGACTTACCATCATTATTTTGGAGAAATCCCAGGAGATGGCGAGTATCGGAACGTCTTAACTTTATACAGGAGACTTACCATCATTATTTTGCAGAAAAACCAAAGAGATGGTGAGTATCTGAAGGGCTCAACTTTATAAAGATTTGCCTTCAGAATTTTATAGAAAGAGCAAAAGATAGTGAATATCTGAAGGTCTTAACTTTAGATAGATTTAACTATGTTGTTTTGGAGAAAAAAACAGGACATTCATCATTATGGAGAAAAACACAGGAGATTCACAATTTTGGAGAACAGGCAGAAATGGTGAGTATCTGAAGGGCTTTTCTTTATACAGGAGACTTACCATCATTATTTTGCAGAAAAACCAAAGAGATGGTGAGTATCTGAAGGGCTCAACTTTATAAAGATTTGCCTTCAGAATTTTATAGAAAGAGCAAAAATAGTGAATATCTGAAGGTCTTAACTTTAGATAGATTTAACTATGTCGTTTTGGAGAAAAAAACAGGACATTCATCATTATGGAGGAATCCACAGGAGATTCACCATTTTGGAGAAAAGGCAGAAATGGTGAGTATCTGAAGAAATTAACTTCAAACAGAAGACTTACCATCATCATTTTGGATAAAAACCCAGGAGATGGTGAGGATCTGAAGGACTCAACTATATACAGGAGATTAATTTTCATTATTTTGCAGAAATACCAAGGAAATGGTGAGTATCTGAAGGGATTAACTTCAAACAGGAGACTTACCATCATTATATTGGATAAAAACCCAGGAGATGGTGAGTATCTGAAGGGCTCAACTTTATAAAGATTTGCCTTCAGAATTTTATAGAAATAGCAAAAGATAGTGAATATCTGAAGGTCTTAACTTTAGATAGATTTAACTATGTCGTTTTGGAGGAAAAAAACAGGACATTCATCATTATGGAGGAAAACACAGGACATTCACCATTCTGGAGAACAGGCAGAAATGGTGAGTATCTGAAGGGATTAACTTCAAACAGGAGACTTACCATCATTATTTTGCATAAAAACCCAGGAGATGGTGAGTATCTGAAGGGCTCAACTTTATAAAGATTTGCCTTCAGAATTTTATAGAAATAGCAAAAGATAGTAAATATCTGAAGGTCTTAACTTTAGATAGATTTAACTATATCATTTTGGAGGAAAAAAACAGGACATTCATCATTATGGAGGAAAACACAGGACATTCACCATTTTGGAGAACAGGCAGAAATGGTGAGTATCTGAATGCATTAACTTCATACAAGAGATTTACCTTCATTATTTTGGATAAAAACCCAGGAGATGGTGAGTATCTGAAGGGCTCAACTTTATAAAGATTTGCCTTCAGAATTTTATAGAAAGAGCAAAAGATAGTGAATATCTGAAGGTCTTAACTTTAGATAGATTTAACTGTGTTGTTTTGGAGTTAAAAACAGGACATTCATCATTATGGAGAAAAACACAGGAGATTCACAATTTTTGAGAAACAGGCAGAAATGGTGAGTATCTGAAGAGCTTTACTTTATACAGGAGGCTTACCTTCATTATTTTGCAGAAAAACCAAAGAGATGGTGAGTATCTGAAGGGCTCAACTTTATAAAGATTTGCCTTCAGAATTTTATAGAAAGAGCAAAAATAGTGAATATCTGAAGGTCTTAACTTTAGATAGATTTAACTATGTCGTTTTGGAGAAAAAAACAGGACATTCATCATTATGGAGGAATCCACAGGAGATTCACCATTTTGGAGAAAAGGCAGAAATGGTGAGTATCTGAAGAAATTAACTTCAAACAGGAGACTTACCATCATCATTTTGGATAAAAACCCAGGAGATGGTGAGGATCTGAAGGACTCAACTATATACAGGAGATTAACTTTCATTATTTTGCAGAAATACCAAGGAGATGGTGAGGATCTGAAGGGCTCAACTTTATAAATATTTGCCTTCAGAATTTTATAGAAAGAGCAAAAGATAGTGAATATCTGAAGGTCTTATCTTAAGATACATTTAACTATGTCGTTTTGGAGAAAAAAACAGGATATTCATCATTATGGAGGAAAACACAGGAGATTCACCATTTTGGAGAACAGGCAGAAATGGTGAGTGTCTGAAGAAATTAACTTCAAACAGGAGACTTACATTCATTATTTTGGATAAAAACCCAGGAGATGGTGAGGATCTGAAGGACTCAACTATATACAGGAGATTAATTTTCATTATTTTGCAGAAATACCAAGGAAATGGTGAGTATCTGAAGGGATTAACTTCAAACAGGAGACTTACCATCATTATATTGGATAAAAACCCAGGAGATGGTGAGTATCTGAAGGGCTCAACTTTATAAAGATTTGCCTTCAGAATTTTATAGAAATAGCAAAAGATAGTGAATATCTGAAGGTCTTAACTTTAGATAGATTTAACTATGTCGTTTTGGAGAAAAAAACAGGACATTCATCATTATGGAGGAAAACACAGGACATTCACCATTCTGGAGAACAGGCAGAAATGGTGAGTATCTGAAGGGATTAACTTCAAACAGGAGACTTACCATCATTATTTTGGAGAAATCCCAGGAGATGGCGAGTATCGGAACGTCTTAACTTTATACAGGAGACTTACCATCATTATTTTGCAGAAAAACCAAAGAGATGGTGAGTATCTGAAGGGCTCAACTTTATAAAGATTTGCCTTCAGAATTTTATAGAAAGAGCAAAAGATAGTGAATATCTGAAGGTCTTAACTTTAGATAGATTTAACTATGTTGTTTTGGAGAAAAAAACAGGACATTCATCATTATGGAGAAAAACACAGGAGATTCACAATTTTGGAGAACAGGCAGAAATGGTGAGTATCTGAAGGGCTTTTCTTTATACAGGAGACTTACCATCATTATTTTGCAGAAAAACCAAAGAGATGGTGAGTATCTGAAGGGCTCAACTTTATAAAGATTTGCCTTCAGAATTTTATAGAAAGAGCAAAAATAGTGAATATCTGAAGGTCTTAACTTTAGATAGATTTAACTATGTCGTTTTGGAGAAAAAAACAGGACATTCATCATTATGGAGGAATCCACAGGAGATTCACCATTTTGGAGAAAAGGCAGAAATGGTGAGTATCTGAAGAAATTAACTTCAAACAGGAGACTTACCATCATCATTTTGGATAAAAACCCAGGAGATGGTGAGGATCTGAAGGACTCAACTATATACAGGAGATTAACTTTCATTATTTTGCAGAAATACCAAGGAGATGGTGAGGATCTGAAGGGCTCAACTTTATAAATATTTGCCTTCAGAATTTTATAGAAAGAGCAAAAGATAGTGAATATCTGAAGGTCTTATCTTAAGATACATTTAACTATGTCGTTTTGGAGAAAAAAACAGGATATTCATCATTATGGAGGAAAACACAGGAGATTCACCATTTTGGAGAACAGGCAGAAATGGTGAGTGTCTGAAGAAATTAACTTCAAACAGGAGACTTACATTCATTATTTTGGATAAAAACCCAGGAGATGGTGAGGATCTGAAGGACTCAACTATATACAGGAGATTAATTTTCATTATTTTGCAGAAATACCAAGGAAATGGTGAGTATCTGAAGGGATTAACTTCAAACAGGAGACTTACCATCATTATATTGGATAAAAACCCAGGAGATGGTGAGTATCTGAAGGGCTCAACTTTATAAAGATTTGCCTTCAGAATTTTATAGAAATAGCAAAAGATAGTGAATATCTGAAGGTCTTAACTTTAGATAGATTTAACTATGTCGTTTTGGAGAAAAAAACAGGACATTCATCATTATGGAGGAAAACACAGGACATTCACCATTCTGGAGAACAGGCAGAAATGGTGAGTATCTGAAGGGATTAACTTCAAACAGGAGACTTACCATCATTATTTTGGAGAAATCCCATGAGATGGCGAGTATCGGAACGTCTTAACTTTATACAGGAGACTTACCATCATTATTTTGCAGAAAAACCAAAGAGATGGTGAGTATCTGAAGGGCTCAACTTTATAAAGATTTGCCTTCAGAATTTTATAGAAAGAGCAAAAGATAGTGAATATCTGAAGGTCTTAACTTTAGATAGATTTAACTATGTTGTTTTGGAGAAAAAAACAGGACATTCATCATTATGGAGAAAAACACAGGAGATTCACAATTTTGGAGAACAGGCAGAAATGGTGAGTATCTGAAGGGCTTTTCTTTATACAGGAGACTTACCATCATTATTTTGCAGAAAAACCAAAGAGATGGTGAGTATCTGAAGGGCTCAACTTTATAAAGATTTGCCTTCAGAATTTTATAGAAAGAGCAAAAATAGTGAATATCTGAAGGTCTTAACTTTAGATAGATTTAACTATGTCGTTTTGGAGAAAAAAACAGGACATTCATCATTATGGAGGAATCCACAGGAGATTCACCATTTTGGAGAAAAGGCAGAAATGGTGAGTATCTGAAGAAATTAACTTCAAACAGGAGACTTACCATCATCATTTTGGATAAAAACCCAGGAGATGGTGAGGATCTGAAGGACTCAACTATATACAGGAGATTAACTTTCATTATTTTGCAGAAATACCAAGGAGATGGTGAGGATCTGAAGGGCTCAACTTTATAAATATTTGCCTTCAGAATTTTATAGAAAGAGCAAAAGATAGTGAATATCTGAAGGTCTTATCTTAAGATACATTTAACTATGTCGTTTTGGAGAAAAAAACAGGATATTCATCATTATGGAGGAAAACACAGGAGATTCACCATTTTGGAGAACAGGCAGAAATGGTGAGTGTCTGAAGAAATTAACTTCAAACAGGAGACTTACATTCATTATTTTGGATAAAAACCCAGGAGATGGTGAGGATCTGAAGGACTCAACTATATACAGGAGATTAATTTTCATTATTTTGCAGAAATACCAAGGAAATGGTGAGTATCTGAAGGGATTAACTTCAAACAGGAGACTTACCATCATTATATTGGATAAAAACCCAGGAGATGGTGAGTATCTGAAGGGCTCAACTTTATAAAGATTTGCCTTCAGAATTTTATAGAAATAGCAAAAGATAGTGAATATCTGAAGGTCTTAACTTTAGATAGATTTAACTATGTCGTTTTGGAGGAAAAAAACAGGACATTCATCATTATGGAGGAAAACACAGGACATTCACCATTCTGGAGAACAGGCAGAAATGGTGAGTATCTGAAGGGATTAACTTCAAACAGGAGACTTACCATCATTATTTTGGAGAAATCCCAGGAGATGGCGAGTATCGGAACGTCTTAACTTTATACAGGAGACTTACCATCATTATTTTGCAGAAAAACCAAAGAGATGGTGAGTATCTGAAGGGCTCAACTTTATAAAGATTTGCCTTCAGAATTTTATAGAAAGAGCAAAAGATAGTGAATATCTGAAGGTCTTAACTTTAGATAGATTTAACTATGTTGTTTTGGAGAAAAAAACAGGACATTCATCATTATGGAGAAAAACACAGGAGATTCACAATTTTGGAGAACAGGCAGAAATGGTGAGTATCTGAAGGGCTTTTCTTTATACAGGAGACTTACCATCATTATTTTGGATAAAAACCCAGGAGATGGTGAGTATCGGAAGGGCTCAACTTTATAAAGATTTGCCTTCAGAATTTTATAGAAAGAGCAAAAGATAGTGAATATCTGAAGGTCTTAACGTTAGATAGATTTAACTATGTCGTTTTGCAGAAAAAAACAGGACATTCATCATTATGGAGGAAAACACAGGAGATTCACCATTTTGGAGAACAGGCAGAAATGGTGAGTATCTGAAAGGATTAACTTCAAACAGGAGACTTACCATCATTATTTTGGATAAAAACCCAGGAGATGGCGAGGATCTGAAGGACTCAACTATATACAGGAGATTAACTTTCATTGTTTTGGAAAAAAAACCAGGAGATGGTGAGTATCTGAAGGGCTCAACTTTATAAAGATTTGCCTTCAGAATTTTATAGAAAGAGCAAAAGCAGTGAATATCTGAAGGTCTTAACGTTAGATAGATTTAACTATGTCGTTTTGCAGAAAAAAACAGGACATTCATCATTATGGAGGAAAACACAGGAGATTCACCATTTTGGAGAACAGGCAGAAATGGTGAGTATCTGAAGGGATTAACTTCAAACAGGAGACTTACCATCATTATTTTGGATAAAAACCCAGGAGATGGCGAGGATCTGAAGGACTCAACTATATACAGGAGATTAACTTTCATTGTTTTGGAAAAAAAACCAGGAGATGGTGAGTATCTGAAGGGCTCAACTTTTTAAAGATTTGCCTTCAAAATTTTATAGAAAGAGCAAAAGATAGTGAATATCTGAAGGTCTTAGCTTTTGATAGATTTAAATATGTCGCTTTGGAGAAAAAACAGGACATTCATCATTATGGAGGAAAACACAGGAGATTCCAATTTTGGAGAACAGGCAGAAATGGTGAGTATCTGAACGTCTTAACTTTATACAGGAGACTTATCATCATTATTTTGCAGAAAAACCGAGGAGACGGTGAGTATCTGAAGGGCTCAATTTTAGAAACATTTGCCTTCAGAATTTTATAGAAAGAGCAAAAATAGTGAATACCTGAAGGTCTTAACTTTAGATAGATTTAACTATGTCGTTTTGGAGAAAAAAACAGGACATTCATCATTATGGAGGAAAACACAGGAGATTCACCATTTTGGAGAACAGGCAGAAATGGTGAGTATCTGAAGAAATTAACTTCAAACAGGAGACTTACCATCATTATTTTGGATAAAAACCGAGGAAATGGTGAGGATCTGAAGGACTCAACTATATACAGGAGATTAACTTTCATTATTTTGGATAAAAACCCAGGAGATGGTGAGTATCTGAAGGGCTCAACTTTATAAAGATTTGCCTTCAGAATTTTATAGAAAGAGCAAAAGATAGTGAATATCTGAAGGTCTTAACTTTAGATAGATTTAACTGTGTTGTTTTGGAGTTAAAAACAGGACATTCATCATTATGGAGAAAAACACAGGAGTTTCACATTTTTTGAGAAACAAGCAGAAATGGTGAGTATCTGAAGAGCTTTACTTTATACAGGAGACTTACCTTCATTATTTTGCAGAAAAACCAAAGAGATGGTGAGTATCTGAAGGGCTCAACTTTATAAAGATTTGCCTTCAAAATTTTATAGAAAGAGCAAAAATAGTGAATATCTGGAGGTCTTAACTTTAGATAGATTTAACTATGTCGTTTTGGAGAAAAAAACAGGACATTCATCATTATGGAGGAATCCACAGGAGATTCACCATTTTGGAGAACAGGCAGAAATGGTGAGTATCTGAAGAAATTAACTTCAAACAGGAGACTTACCATCATCATTTTGGATAAAAACCCAGGAGATGGTGAGGATCTGAAGGACTCAACTATATACAGGAGATTAACTTTCATTATTTTGCAGAAATACCAAGGAGATGGTGAGTATCTGAAGGGCTCAACTTTATAAAGATTTGCCTTCAGAATTTTGTAGAAAGAGCAAAAGATAGTGAATATCTGAAGGTTTTATCATTAGATAGATTTAACTATGTTGTTTTGGAGTAAAAAACAGGACATTCATCATTATGGAGAAAAACACAGGAGATTCACCATTTTGGAGAAACCGGCAGAAATATTGAGTATCTGAAGAGCTTTACTTTATACAGGAGACTTACCTTCATTATTTTGGAGAAATCCCAGGAGATGGTGAGTATCTGAACGTCTTAACTTTATACAGGAGACTTACCTTCATTATTTTGCAGAAAAACCAAAGAGATGGTGAGTATCTGAAGGGCTCAACTTTATAAAGATTTGCCTTCAGAATTTTATAGAAAGAGCAAAAATAGTGAATATCTGAAGGTCTTAACTTTAGATAGATTTAACTATGTCGTTTTGGAGAAAAAAACAGGACATTCATCATTATGGAGGAAAACACAGGAGATTCACCATTTTGGAGAACAGGCAGAAATGGTGAGTATCTGAAGGGATTTACTTCAAACAGGAGACTTACCATCATTATTTAGGATAAAAACCCAGGAGATGGTGAGTATCTGAAGGGCTTTTCTTTATACAGGAGACTTACCATCATTATTTTGGTGAAAAACTCTGGAGATGGTGACTATCTGAAGGGCTCAACTTTATAAAGATTTGCCTTAAGAATTTAATAGAAAGAGAAAAGATAGTGAATATCTGAAGGTCTTAGCTTTTGATAGATTTAACTATGTCGCTTTGGAGAAAAAACAGGACATTCATCATTATGGAGGAAAGCACAGGAGATTCACAATTTTGGAGAACAGGCAGAAATGGTGAATATCTGAAGGCATTAACTTCATACAAGAGATTTACCTTCATTATTTAGGATAAAAACCCGTGAGATGGTGAGTATCTGAAGGGCTTTTCTTTATACAGGAGACTTACCATCATTATTTTGGAGAAATCCCAGGAGATGGTGGGTATCTGAAGGGCTCAACTTTATAAAGATTTGCCTTCAGAATTTTATAGAAATAGCAAAAGATAGTGAATATCTGAAGGTCTTAACGTTAGATAGATTTAACTATGTCGTTTTGCAGAAAAAAACAGGACATTCATCATTATGGAGGAAAACACAGGAGATTCACCATTTTGGAGAACAGGCAGAAATGGTGAGTATCTGAAGGGATTAACTTCAAACAGGAGACTTACCATCATTATTTTGGATAAAAACCCAGGAGATGGTGAGGATCTGAAGGACTCAACTATATACAGGAGATTAACTTTCATTATTTTGCAAAAAAAAAACCAGGAGATGTTGAGTATCTGAAGGGCTCAACTTTATAAAGATTTGCCTTCAGAATTTTGTAGAAAGAGCAAAAGATAGTGAATATCTGAAGGTTTTATCATTAGATAGATTTAACTATGTTGTTTTGGAGTAAAAAACAAGACATTCATCATTATGGAGAAAAACACAGGAGATTCACCATTTTGGAGAAACCGGCAGAAATATTGAGTATCTGAAGAGCTTTACTTTATACAGGAGACTTACCTTCATTATTTTGGAGAAATCCCAGGAGATGGTGAGTATCTGAAGGGATTAACTTCATACAAGAGATTTACCTTCATTATTTAGGATAAAAACCCAGGAGATGGTGAGTATCTGAAGGGCTCAACTTTATAAAGATTTGCCTTCAAAATTTTATAGAAACAGCAAAAACAGTGAATATCTGAAGGTCTTAACGTTAGATAGATTTACCTATGTTGTTTTGGAGTAAAAAACAGGACATTCATCGTTATGGAGAAAAACACAGGAGATTCACCATTTTGGAGAAACCGGCAGAAATATTGAGTATCTGAAGAGCTTTACTTTATACAGGAGACTTACCTCCATTATTTTGGAGAAATCCCAGGAGATGGTGAGTATCTGAACATCTTATTTTATACAGGAGACTTACCTTCATTATTTTGCAGAAAAACCAAAGAGATGGTGAGAATCTGAAGGGCTCAACTTTATAAAGATATGCCTTCAGAATTTTATAGAAAGAGAAAAAATAGTGAATATCTGAAGGTCTTAACTTTAGATAGATTTAACTATGTCGTTTTGGAGAAAAAAAACAGGACATTCATCATTATGGAGGAAAACACAGGACATTCACCATTTTGGAGAACAGGCAGAAATGGTGAGTATCTGAATGCATTAACTTCATACAAGAGATTTACCTTCATTATTTTGGATAAAAACCCAGGAGATGGTGAGTATCTGAAGGGCTCAACTTTATAAAGATTTGCCTTCAGAATTTTATAGAAAGAGCAAAAGATAGTGAATATCTGAAGGTCTTAACTTTAGATAGATTTAACTGTGTTGTTTTGGAGTTAAAAACAGGACATTCATCATTATGGAGAAAAACACAGGAGTTTCACATTTTTTGAGAAACAAGCAGAAATGGTGAGTATCTGAAGAGCTTTACTTTATACAGGAGACTTACCTTCATTATTTTGCAGAAAAACCAAAGAGATGGTGAGTATCTGAAGGGCTCAACTTTATAAAGATTTGCCTTCAAAATTTTATAGAAAGAGCAAAAATAGTGAATATCTGGAGGTCTTAACTTTAGATAGATTTAACTATGTCGTTTTGGAGAAAAAAACAGGACATTCATCATTATGGAGGAATCCACAGGAGATTCACCATTTTGGAGAACAGGCAGAAATGGTGAGTATCTGAAGAAATTAACTTCAAACAGGAGACTTACCATCATCATTTTGGATAAAAACCCAGGAGATGGTGAGGATCTGAAGGACTCAACTATATACAGGAGATTAACTTTCATTATTTTGCAGAAATACCAAGGAGATGGTGAGTATCTGAAGGGCTCAACTTTATAAAGATTTGCCTTCAGAATTTTGTAGAAAGAGCAAAAGATAGTGAATATCTGAAGGTTTTATCATTAGATAGATTTAACTATGTTGTTTTGGAGTAAAAAACAGGACATTCATCATTATGGAGAAAAACACAGGAGATTCACCATTTTGGAGAAACCGGCAGAAATATTGAGTATCTGAAGAGCTTTACTTTATACAGGAGACTTACCTTCATTATTTTGGAGAAATCCCAGGAGATGGTGAGTATCTGAACGTCTTAACTTTATACAGGAGACTTACCTTCATTATTTTGCAGAAAAACCAAAGAGATGGTGAGTATCTGAAGGGCTCAACTTTATAAAGATTTGCCTTCAGAATTTTATAGAAAGAGCAAAAATAGTGAATATCTGAAGGTCTTAACTTTAGATAGATTTAACTATGTCGTTTTGGAGAAAAAAACAGGACATTCATCATTATGGAGGAAAACACAGGAGATTCACCATTTTGGAGAACAGGCAGAAATGGTGAGTATCTGAAGGGATTTACTTCAAACAGGAGACTTACCATCATTATTTTGGATAAAAACCCAGGAGATGGTGAGGATCTGAAGGACTCAACTATATACAGGAGATTAACTTTCATTATTTTGGAGAAATACTAAGGAGATGGTGAGTATCTGAAGGGCTCAACTTTATAAAGATTTGCCTTCAGAATTTTATAGAAACAGCAAAAACAGTGAATATCTGAAGGTCTTAACGTTAGATAGATTTACCTATGTTGTTTTGGAGTAAAAAACAGGACATTCATCGTTATGGAGAAAAACACAGGAGATTCACCATTTTGGAGAAACCGGCAGAAATATTGAGTATCTGAAGAGCTTTACTTTATACAGGAGACTTACCTCCATTATTTTGGAGAAATCCCAGGAGATGGTGAGTATCTGAACATCTTATTTTATACAGGAGACTTACCTTCATTATTTTGCAGAAAAACCAAAGAGATGGTGAGAATCTGAAGGGCTCAACTTTATAAAGATATGCCTTCAGAATTTTATAGAAAGAGAAAAAATAGTGAATATCTGAAGGTCTTAACTTTAGATAGATTTAACTATGTCGTTTTGGAGAAAAAAACAGGACATTCATCATTATGGAGGAAAACACAGGAGATTCACAATTTTTGAGAAACAGGCAGAAATGGTGAGTATCTGAAGAGCTTTACTTTATACAGGAGACTTACCTTCATTATTTTGCAGAAAAACCCAGGAGATGGTGAGTATCTGAAGGGCTTTTCTTTATACAGGAGACTTACCATCATTATTTTGCAAAAAAAAACCCAGGAGATGGGGAGTATCTGAAGGGCTCAACTTTATAAAGATTTGCCTTCAGAATTTTATAGAAAGAGCAAAAGATAGTGAATATCTGAAGGTCTTCACTTTAGATAGATTTAACTATGTCGTTTTGGAGGAAAAAAACAGGACATTCATCATTATGGAGGAAAACACAGGAGATTCACCATTTTGGAGAACAGGCAGAAATAGTGAGTATCTGAAGGGATTAACTTCAAACAGGAGACTTACCATCATTATTTTGGATAAAAACCCTGGAGATGGTGAGGATCTGAAGGACTCAACTATATACAGGAGATTAACTTTCATTATTTTGGAGAAAACCAAGGAGATGGTGAGTATCTGAAGGGCTCAACTTTATAAAGATTTGCCTTCAGAATTTTATAGAAAGAGCAAAAGATAGTGAAAATCTGAAGGTCTTATCTTTAGATACATTTAACTATGTTGTTTTGGAGTAAAAAACAGGACATTCATCATTATGGAGAAAAACACAGGAGATTCACCATTTTGGAGAACAGGCAGAAATGGTGAGTATCTGAAGGCATTAACTTCATACAAGAGATTTACCTTCATTATTTAGGATAAAAACCCAGGAGATGGTGAGTATCTGAAGGGCTTTTCTTTATACAGGAGACTTACCATCATTATTTTGGTGAAAAACTCTGGAGATGGTGACTATCTGAAGGGCTCAACTTTATAAAGATTTGCCTTAAGAATTTAATAGAAAGAGAAAAGATAGTGAATATCTGAAGGTCTTAGCTTTTGATAGATTTACCTATGTTGTTTTGGAGTAAAAAACAGGACATTCATCGTTATGGAGAAAAACACAGGAGATTCACCATTTTGGAGAACAGGCAGAAATTGTGAGTATCTGAAGGCATTAACTTCATACAAGAGATTTACCTTCATTATTTAGGATAAAAACCCGTGAGATGGTGAGTATCTGAAGGGCTTTTCTTTATACAGGAGACTTACCATCATTATTTTGGAGAAATCCCAGGAGATGGTGGGTATCTGAAGGGCTCAACTTTATAAAGATTTGCCTTCAGAATTTTATAGAAATAGCAAAAGATAGTGAATATCTGAAGGTCTTAACGTTAGATAGATTTAACTATGTCGTTTTGCAGAAAAAAACAGGACATTCATCATTATGGAGGAAAACACAGGAGATTCACCATTTTGGAGAACAGGCAGAAATGGTGAGTATCTGAAGGGATTAACTTCAAACAGGAGACTTACCATCATTATTTTGGATAAAAACCCAGGAGATGGTGAGGATCTGAAGGACTCAACTATATACAGGAGATTAACTTTCATTATTTTGCAAAAAAAAAACCAGGAGATGTTGAGTATCTGAAGGGCTCAACTTTATAAAGATTTGCCTTCAGAATTTTGTAGAAAGAGCAAAAGATAGTGAATATCTGAAGGTTTTATCATTAGATAGATTTAACTATGTTGTTTTGGAGTAAAAAAAAAAAGACATTCATCATTATGGAGAAAAACACAGGAGATTCACCATTTTGGAGAAACCGGCAGAAATATTGAGTATCTGAAGAGCTTTACTTTATACAGGAGACTTACCTTCATTATTTTGGAGAAATCCCAGGAGATGGTGAGTATCTGAAGGGATTAACTTCATACAAGAGATTTACCTTCATTATTTAGGATAAAAACCCAGGAGATGGTGAGTATCTGAAGGGCTCAACTTTATAAAGATTTGCCTTCAAAATTTTATAGAAACAGCAAAAACAGTGAATATCTGAAGGTCTTAACGTTAGATAGATTTACCTATGTTGTTTTGGAGTAAAAAACAGGACATTCATCGTTATGGAGAAAAACACAGGAGATTCACCATTTTGGAGAAACCGGCAGAAATATTGAGTATCTGAAGAGCTTTACTTTATACAGGAGACTTACCTCCATTATTTTGGAGAAATCCCAGGAGATGGTGAGTATCTGAACATCTTATTTTATACAGGAGACTTACCTTCATTATTTTGCAGAAAAACCAAAGAGATGGTGAGAATCTGAAGGGCTCAACTTTATAAAGATATGCCTTCAGAATTTTATAGAAAGAGAAAAAATAGTGAATATCTGAAGGTCTTAACTTTAGATAGATTTAACTATGTCGTTTTGGAGAAAAAAACAGGACATTCATCATTATGGAGGAAAACACAGGAGATTCACAATTTTTGAGAAACAGGCAGAAATGGTGAGTATCTGAAGAGCTTTACTTTATACAGGAGACTTACCTTCATTATTTTGCAGAAAAACCAAAGAGATGGTGAGTATCTGAAGGGCTCAACTTTATAAAGATTTGCCTTCAGAATTTTATAGAAAGAGCAAAAATAGTGAATATCTGAAGGTCTTAACTTTAGATAGATTTAACTATGTCGTTTTGGAGAAAAAAACAGGACATTCATCATTATAGAGGAATCCACAGGAGATTCACCATTTTGGAGAAAATGCAGAAATGGTGAGTATCTGAAGAAATTAACTTCAAACAGGAGACTTACCATCATCATTTTGGATAAAAACCCAGGAGATGGTGAGGATCTGAAGGACTCAACTATATACAGGAGATTAACTTTCATTATTTTGCAGAAATACCAAGGAGATGGTGAGGATCTGAAGGGCTCAACTTTATAAAGATTTGCCTTCAGAATTTTATAGAAAGAGCAAAAGATAGTGAATATCTGAAGGTCTTATCTTTAGATACATTTAACTATGTCGTTTTGGAGAAAAAAACAGGACATTCATCATTATGGAGGAAAACACAGGAGATTCACCATTTTGGAGAACAGGCAGAAATGGTGAGTGTCTGAAGAAATTAACTTCAAACAGGAGACTTACATTCATTATTTTGGATAAAAACCCAGGAGATGGTGAGGATCTGAAGGACTCAACTATATACAGGAGATTAACTTTCATTATTTTGCAGAAATACCAAGGAGATGGTGAGTATCTGAAGGGCTCAACTTTATAAAGATTTGCCTTCAGAATTTTATAGAAATAGCAAAAGATAGTGAATATCTGAAGGTCTTAACTTTAGATAGATTTAACTATGTCGTTTTGGAGAAAAAAACAGGACATTCATCATTATGGAGGAAAACACAGGAGATTCACCATTTTGGAGAACAGGCAGAAATGGTGAGTATCTGAAGGGATTAACTTCAAACAGGAGACTTACCATCATTATATTGGATAAAAACCCAGGAGATGGTGAGTATCTGAAGGGCTCAACTTTATAAAGATTTGCCTTCAGAATTTTATAGAAATAGCAAAAGATAGTGAATATCTGAAGGTCTTAACTTTAGATAGATTTAACTATGTCGTTTTGGAGGGAAAAAACAGGACATTCATCATTATGGAGGAAAACACAGGACATTCACCATTCTGGAGAACAGGCAGAAATGGTGAGTATCTGAAGGGATTAACTTCAAACAGGAGACTTACCATCATTATTTTGGAGAAATCCCAGGAGATGGCGAGTATCGGAACGTCTTAACTTTATACAGGAGACTTACCATCATTATTTTGCAGAAAAACCAAAGAGATGGTGAGTATCTGAAGGGCTCAACTTTATAAAGATTTGCCTTCAGAATTTTATAGAAAGAGCAAAAGATAGTGAATATCTGAAGGTCTTAACTTTAGATAGATTTAACTATGTTGTTTTGGAGAAAAAAACAGGACATTCATCATTATGGAGAAAAACACAGGAGATTCACAATTTTGGAGAACAGGCAGAAATGGTGAGTATCTGAAGGGCTTTTCTTTATACAGGAGACTTACCATCATTATTTTGGATAAAAACCCAGGAGATGGTGAATATCTGAAGGGCTCAACTTTATAAAGATTTGCCTTCAGAATTTTATAGAAAGAGCAAAAGCAGTGAACATCTGAAGGTCTTAACGTTAGATAGATTTAACTATGTCGTTTTGCAGAAAAAAACAGGACATTCATCATTATGGAGGAAAACACAGGAGATTCACCATTTTGGAGAACAGGCAGAAATGGTGAGTATCTGAAAGGATTAACTTCAAACAGGAGACTTACCATCATTATTTTGGATAAAAACCCAGGAGATGGCGAGGATCTGAAGGACTCAACTATATACAGGAGATTAACTTTCATTGTTTTGGAAAAAAAACAGGAGATGGTGAGTATCTGAAGGGCTCAACTTTATAAAGATTTGCCTTCAGAATTTTATAGAAAGAGCAAAAGCAGTGAATATCTGAAGGTCTTAACGTTAGATAGATTTAACTATGTCATTTTGCAGAAAAAAACAGGACATTCATCATTATGGAGGAAAACACAGGAGATTCACCATTTTGGAGAACAGGCAGAAATGGTGAGTATCTGAAGGGATTAACTTCAAACAGGAGAATTACCATCATTATTTTGGATAAAAACCCAGGAGATGGCGAGGATCTGAAGGACTCAACTATATACAGGAGATTAACTTTCATTGTTTTGGAAAAAAAACCAGGAGATGGTGAGTATTTGAAGGGCTCAACTTTATAAAGATTTGCCTTCAAAATTTTATAGAAAGAGCAAAAGATAGTGAATATCTGAAGGTCTTAGCTTTTGATAGATTTAAATATGTCGCTTTGGAGAAAAAACAGGACATTCATCATTATGGAGGAAAACACAGGAGATTCACCATTTTGGAGAACAGGCAGAAATGGTGAGTATCTGAAGAAATTAACTTCAAACAGGAGACTTACCATCATTATTTTGGATAAAAACCGAGGAAATGGTGAGGATCTGAAGGACTCAACTATATACAGGAGATTAACTTTCATTATTTTGGAGAAATACTAAGGAGATGGTGAGTATCTGAAGGGCTCAACTTTATAAAGATTTGCCTTCAGAATTTTATAGAAACAGCAAAAACAGTGAATATCTGAAGGTCTTAACGTTAGATAGATTTACCTATGTCGTTTTGGAGAAAAAAACAGGACATTCATCATTATAGAGGAATCCACAGGAGATTCACCATTTTGGAGAAAATGCAGAAATGGTGAGTATCTGAAGAAATTAACTTCAAACAGGAGACTTACCATCATCATTTTGGATAAAAACCCAGGAGATGGTGAGGATCTGAAGGACTCAACTATATACAGGAGATTAACTTTCATTATTTTGCAGAAATACCAAGGAGATGGTGAGGATCTGAAGGGCTCAACTTTATAAATATTTGCCTTCAGAATTTTATAGAAAGAGCAAAAGATAGTGAATATCTGAAGGTCTTATCTTTAGATACATTTAACTATGTCGTTTTGGAGAAAAAAACAGGACATTCATCATTATGGAGGAAAACACAGGAGATTCACCATTTTGGAGAACAGGCAGAAATGGTGAGTGTCTGAAGAAATTAACTTCAAACAGGAGACTTACATTCATTATTTTGGATAAAAACCCAGGAGATGGTGAGGATCTGAAGGACTCAACTATATACAGGAGATTAACTTTCATTATTTTGCAGAAATACCAAGGAGATGGTGAGTATCTGAAGGGCTCAACTTTATAAAGATTTGCCTTCAGAATTTTATAGAAATAGCAAAAGATAGTGAATATCTGAAGGTCTTAACTTTAGATAGATTTAACTATGTCGTTTTGGAGAAAAAAACAGGACATTCATCATTATGGAGGAAAACACAGGAGATTCACCATTTTGGAGAACAGGCAGAAATGGTGAGTATCTGAAGGGATTAACTTCAAACAGGAGACTTACCATCATTATATTGGATAAAAACCCAGGAGATGGTGAGTATCTGAAGGGCTCAACTTTATAAAGATTTGCCTTCAGAATTTTATAGAAATAGCAAAAGATAGTGAATATCTGAAGGTCTTAACTTTAGATAGATTTAACTATGTCGTTTTGGAGGGAAAAAACAGGACATTCATCATTATGGAGGAAAACACAGGACATTCACCATTCTGGAGAACAGGCAGAAATGGTGAGTATCTGAAGGGATTAACTTCAAACAGGAGACTTACCATCATTATTTTGGAGAAATCCCAGGAGATGGCGAGTATCGGAACGTCTTAACTTTATACAGGAGACTTACCATCATTATTTTGCAGAAAAACCAAAGAGATGGTGAGTATCTGAAGGGCTCAACTTTATAAAGATTTGCCTTCAGAATTTTATAGAAAGAGCAAAAGATAGTGAATATCTGAAGGTCTTAACTTTAGATAGATTTAACTATGTTGTTTTGGAGAAAAAAACAGGACATTCATCATTATGGAGAAAAACACAGGAGATTCACAATTTTGGAGAACAGGCAGAAATGGTGAGTATCTGAAGGGCTTTTCTTTATACAGGAGACTTACCATCATTATTTTGGATAAAAACCCAGGAGATGGTGAATATCTGAAGGGCTCAACTTTATAAAGATTTGCCTTCAGAATTTTATAGAAAGAGCAAAAGCAGTGAACATCTGAAGGTCTTAACGTTAGATAGATTTAACTATGTCGTTTTGCAGAAAAAAACAGGACATTCATCATTATGGAGGAAAACACAGGAGATTCACCATTTTGGAGAACAGGCAGAAATGGTGAGTATCTGAAAGGATTAACTTCAAACAGGAGACTTACCATCATTATTTTGGATAAAAACCCAGGAGATGGCGAGGATCTGAAGGACTCAACTATATACAGGAGATTAACTTTCATTGTTTTGGAAAAAAAACAGGAGATGGTGAGTATCTGAAGGGCTCAACTTTATAAAGATTTGCCTTCAGAATTTTATAGAAAGAGCAAAAGCAGTGAATATCTGAAGGTCTTAACGTTAGATAGATTTAACTATGTCATTTTGCAGAAAAAAACAGGACATTCATCATTATGGAGGAAAACACAGGAGATTCACCATTTTGGAGAACAGGCAGAAATGGTGAGTATCTGAAGGGATTAACTTCAAACAGGAGAATTACCATCATTATTTTGGATAAAAACCCAGGAGATGGCGAGGATCTGAAGGACTCAACTATATACAGGAGATTAACTTTCATTGTTTTGGAAAAAAAACCAGGAGATGGTGAGTATTTGAAGGGCTCAACTTTATAAAGATTTGCCTTCAAAATTTTATAGAAAGAGCAAAAGATAGTGAATATCTGAAGGTCTTAGCTTTTGATAGATTTAAATATGTCGCTTTGGAGAAAAAACAGGACATTCATCATTATGGAGGAAAACACAGGAGATTCACCATTTTGGAGAACAGGCAGAAATGGTGAGTATCTGAAGAAATTAACTTCAAACAGGAGACTTACCATCATTATTTTGGATAAAAACCGAGGAAATGGTGAGGATCTGAAGGACTCAACTATATACAGGAGATTAACTTTCATTATTTTGGAGAAATACTAAGGAGATGGTGAGTATCTGAAGGGCTCAACTTTATAAAGATTTGCCTTCAGAATTTTATAGAAACAGCAAAAACAGTGAATATCTGAAGGTCTTAACGTTAGATAGATTTACCTATGTTGTTTTGGAGTAAAAAACAGGACATTCATCGTTATGGAGAAAAACACAGGAGATTCACCATTTTGGAGAAACCGGCAGAAATATTGAGTATCTGAAGAGCTTTACTTTATACAGGAGACTTACCTCCATTATTTTGGAGAAATCCCAGGAGATGGTGAGTATCTGAACATCTTATTTTATACAGGAGACTTACCTTCATTATTTTGCAGAAAAACCAAAGAGATGGTGAGAATCTGAAGGGCTCAACTTTATAAAGATATGCCTTCAGAATTTTATAGAAAGAGAAAAAATAGTGAATATCTGAAGGTCTTAACTTTAGATAGATTTAACTATGTCGTTTTGGAGAAAAAAACAGGACATTCATCATTATGGAGGAAAACACAGGAGATTCCAATTTTGGAGAACAAGCAGAAATGGTGAGTATCTGAAGGCATTAACTTCATACAAGAGATCTACCTTCATTATTTAGGATAAAAACCCAGGAGATGGTGAGTATCTGAAGGGCTTTTCTTTATACAGGAGACTTACCATCATTATTTTGGATAAAAACCCAGGAGATGGTGAGTATCTGAAGGGCTTTTCTTTATACAGGAGACTTACCATCATTATTTTGGAGAAATCCCAGGAGATGGTGGGTATCTGAAGGGCTCAACAGGAGATGGTGAGTATCTGAATGGCTTCTGAATTTGCCTTCAGAATTTTATAGAAAGAGCAAAAATAGTGAACATCTGAAGGTCTTAACTTTAGATAGATTTAACTATGTCGTTTTGGAGAAAAACACAGGAGATTCACCATTTTGGAGAAACAGGCAGAAATGGTGAGTATCTGAAGGGCTTTATTTAATACAAGAGACTTACCTTCATTATTTTGGATAAAAACCCAGGAGATGGTGAGTATCTGAAGGGCTCAACTTTATAAACATTTGCCTTCAGAATTTTATAGAAATAGCAAAAGATAGTGAATATCTGAAGGTCTTAACTTTAGATAGATTTAACTATGTCGTTTTGGAGGAAAAAACAGGACATTCATCATTACGGAGGAAAACACAGGACATTCACCATTCACAGGCAGAAATGGTGAGTATCTGAAGGGATTAACTTCATACAAGAGATTTACCTTCATTATTTAGGATAAAAACCCAGGAGATGGTGAGTATCTGAAGGGCTTTTCTTTATACAGGAGACTTACCATCATTATTTTGCAAACAAAACCCCAGGAGATGGGGAGTATCTGAAGGGCTCAACTTTATAAAGATTTGCCTTCAGAATTTTATAGAAAGAGCAAAAGATAGTGAATATCTGAAGGTCTTAACTTTAGATAGATTTAACTATGTCGTTTTGGAGAAAAAAACAGGACATTCATCATTATGGAGGAAAACACAGGAGATTCACCATTTTGGAGAACAGGCAGAAATAGTGAGTATCTGAAGGGATTAACTTCAAACAGGAGACTTACCATCATTATTTTGGATAAAAACCCTGGAGATGGTGAGGATCTGAAGGACTCAACTATATACAGGAGATTAACTTTCATTATTTTGGAGAAAACCAAGGAGATGGTGAGTATCTGAAGGGCTCAACTTTATAAAGATTTGCCTTCAGAATTTTATAGAAAGAGCAAAAGATAGTGAATATCTGAAGGTCTTATCTTTAGATACATTTAACTATGTTGTTTTGGAGTAAAAAACAGGACATTCATCATTATGGAGAAAAACACAGGAGATTCACCATTTTGGAGAACAGGCAGAAATGGTGAGTATCTGAAGGGATTAACTTCATACAAGAGATTTACCTTCATTATTTAGGATAAAAACCCAGGAGATGGTGAGTATCTGAAGGGCTTTTCTTTATACAGGAGACTTACCATCATTATTTTGGTGAAAAACTCTGGAGATGGTGACTATCTGAAGGGCTCAACTTTATAAAGATTTGCGTTAAGAATTAAATAGAAAGAGAAAAGATAGTGAATATTTGAAGGTCTTAACTTTAGATAGATTTAACTATGTCGTTTTGGATGAAAAAAAACAGGACATTCATAATTATGGAGGAAAACACAGGACATTCACCATTTTGCAGAACAGGCAGAAATGGTGAGTATCTGAAGGGATTAACTTCATACAAGAGATTTACCTTCATTATTTAGGATAAAAACCCAGGAGATGGTGAGTATCTGAAGGGCTCAACTTTATAAAGATTTGCCTTCAAAATTTTATAGAAAGAGCAAAAACAGTGAATATCTGAAGGTCTTAACGTTAGATAGATTTAACTATGTCGTTTTGCAGAAAAAAACAGGACATTCATCATTATGGAGGAAAACATAGGAGATTCACCATTTTGGAGAACAGGCAGAAATGGTGAGTATCTGAAGGGATTAATTTCAAACAGGAGACTTACCATCATTATTTTGGATAAAAACCCAGGAGATGGTGAGGATCTGAAGGACTCAACTATATACAGGAGATTAACTTTCATTATTTTGCAAAAAAAAAACCAGGAGATGGTGAGTATCTGAAGGGCTCAACTTTATAAAGATTTGCCTTCAGAATTTTGTAGAAAGAGCAAAAGATAGTGAATATCTGAAGGTTTTATCATTAGATAGATTTAACTATGTTGTTTTGGAGTAAAAAACAGGACATTCATCATTATGGAGAAAAACACAGGAGATTCACCATTTTGGAGAAACCGGCAGAAATATTGAGTATCTGAAGAGCTTTACTTTATACAGGAGACTTACCTTCATTATTTTGGAGAAATCCCAGGAGATGGTGAGTATCTGAATGTCTTAACTTCAAACAGGAGACTTACCATCATCATTTTGGATAAAAACCCAGGAGATGGTGAGGATCTGAAGGACTCAACTATATACAGGAGATTAACTTTCATTATTTTGCAGAAATACCAAGGAGATGGTGAGGATCTGAAGGGCTCAACTTTATAAATATTTGCCTTCAGAATTTTATAGAAAGAGCAAAAGATAGTGAATATCTGAAGGTCTTATCTTAAGATACATTTAACAATGTCGTTTTGGAGAAAAAAACAGGATATTCATCATTATGGGGGAAAACACAGGAGATTCACCATTTTGGAGAACAGGCAGAAATGGTGAGTGTCTGAAGAAATTAACTTCAAACAGGAGACTTACATTCATTATTTTGGATAAAAACCCAGGAGATGGTGAGGATCTGAAGGACTCAACTATATACAGGAGATTAATTTTCATTATTTTGCAGAAATACCAAGGAAATGGTGAGTATCTGAAGGGATTAACTTCAAACAGGAGACTTACCATCATTATATTGGATAAAAACCCAGGAGATGGTGAGTATCTGAAGGGCTCAACTTTATAAAGATTTGCCTTCAGAATTTTATAGAAATAGCAAAAGATAGTGAATATCTGAAGGTCTTAACTTTAGATAGATTTAACTATGTCGTTTTGGAGGAAAAAAACAGGACATTCATCATTATGGAGGAAAACACAGGACATTCACCATTCTGGAGAACAGGCAGAAATGGTGAGTATCTGAAGGGATTAACGTCAAACAGGAGACTTACCATCATTATTTTGGAGAAATCCCAGGAGATGGCGAGTATCGGAACGTCTTAACTTTATACAGGAGACTTACCATCATTATTTTGCAGAAAAACCAAAGAGATGGTGAGTATCTGAAGGGCTCAACTTTATAAAGATTTGCCTTCAGAATTTTATAGAAAGAGCAAAAGATAGTGAATATCTGAAGGTCTTAACTTTAGATAGATTTAACTATGTTGTTTTGGAGAAAAAAACAGGACATTCATCATTATGGAGAAAAACACAGGAGATTCACAATTTTGGAGAACAGGCAGAAATGGTGAGTATCTGAAGGGCTTTTCTTTATACAGGAGACTTACCATCATTATTTTGGATAAAAACCCAGGAGATGGTGAGTATCGGAAGGGCTCAACTTTATAAAGATTTGCCTTCAGAATTTTATAGAAAGAGCAAAAGATAGTGAATATCTGAAGGTCTTAACGTTAGATAGATTTAACTATGTCGTTTTGCAGAAAAAAACAGGACATTCATCATTATGGAGGAAAACACAGGAGATTCACCATTTTGGAGAACAGGCAGAAATGGTGAGTATCTGAAAGGATTAACTTCAAACAGGAGACTTACCATCATTATTTTGGATAAAAACCCAGGAGATGGCGAGGATCTGAAGGACTCAACTATATACAGGAGATTAACTTTCATTGTTTTGGAAAAAAAACCAGGAGATGGTGAGTATCTGAAGGGCTCAACTTTATAAAGATTTGCCTTCAGAATTTTATAGAAAGAGCAAAAGCAGTGAATATCTGAAGGTCTTAACGTTAGATAGATTTAACTATGTCGTTTTGCAGAAAAAAACAGGACATTCATCATTATGGAGGAAAACACAGGAGATTCACCATTTTGGAGAACAGG
This sequence comes from Erythrolamprus reginae, assembly GCF_031021105.1. NCBI lineage: Eukaryota > Metazoa > Chordata > Lepidosauria > Squamata > Dipsadidae > Erythrolamprus > Erythrolamprus reginae. The sequence continues at coordinate 2,621,548 of NC_091962.1, read as the reverse complement.
CAGAAATGGTGAGTATCTGAAGGGATTAACTTCAAACAGGAGACTTACCATCATTATTTTGGATAAAAACCCAGGAGATGGCGAGGATCTGAAGGACTCAACTATATACAGGAGATTAACTTTCATTGTTTTGGAAAAAAAACCAGGAGATGGTGAGTATCTGAAGGGCTCAACTTTTTAAAGATTTGCCTTCAAAATTTTATAGAAAGAGCAAAAGATAGTGAATATCTGAAGGTCTTAGCTTTTGATAGATTTAAATATGTCGCTTTGGAGAAAAAACAGGACATTCATCATTATGGAGGAAAACACAGGAGATTCCAATTTTGGAGAACAGGCAGAAATGGTGAGTATCTGAACGTCTTAACTTTATACAGGAGACTTATCATCATTATTTTGCAGAAAAACCGAGGAGACGGTGAGTATCTGAAGGGCTCAATTTTAGAAACATTTGCCTTCAGAATTTTATAGAAAGAGCAAAAATAGTGAATACCTGAAGGTCTTAACTTTAGATAGATTTAACTATGTCGTTTTGGAGAAAAAAACAGGACATTCATCATTATGGAGGAAAACACAGGAGATTCACCATTTTGGAGAACAGGCAGAAATGGTGAGTATCTGAATGCATTAACTTCATACAAGAGATTTACCTTCATTATTTTGGATAAAAACCGAGGAAATGGTGAGGATCTGAAGGACTCAACTATATACAGGAGATTAACTTTCATTATTTTGGATAAAAACCCAGGAGATGGTGAGTATCTGAAGGGCTCAACTTTATAAAGATTTGCCTTCAGAATTTTATAGAAAGAGCAAAAGATAGTGAATATCTGAATGTCTTAACTTTAGATAGATTTAACTGTGTTGTTTTGGAGTTAAAAACAGGACATTCATCATTATGGAGAAAAACACAGGAGATTCACAATTTTTGAGAAACAGGCAGAAATGGTGAGTATCTGAAGAGCTTCACTTTATACAGGAGACTTACCTTCATTATTTTGCAAAAAAAACCCCAGGAGATGGGGAGTATCTGAAGGGCTCAACTTTATAAAGATTTGCCTTCAGAATTTCATAGAAAGAGCAAAAGATAGTGAATATCTGAAGGTCTTAACTTTAGATAGATTTAACTATATCGTTTTGGAGGAAAAAAACAGGACATTCATCATTATGGAGGAAAACACAGGACATTCACCATTTTGGAGAACAGGCAGAAATGGTGAGTATCTGAATGCATTAACTTCATACAAGAGATTTACCTTCATTATTTTGGATAAAAACCCAGGAGATGGTGAGTATCTGAAGGGCTCAACTTTATAAAGATTTGCCTTCAGAATTTTATAGAAAGAGCAAAAGATAGTGAATATCTGAAGGTCTTAACTTTAGATAGATTTAACTGTGTTGTTTTGGAGTTAAAAACAGGACATTCATCATTATGGAGAAAAACACAGGAGTTTCACATTTTTTGAGAAACAAGCAGAAATGGTGAGTATCTGAAGAGCTTTACTTTATACAGGAGACTTACCTTCATTATTTTGCAGAAAAACCAAAGAGATGGTGAGTATCTGAAGGGCTCAACTTTATAAAGATTTGCCTTCAGAATTTTATAGAAAGAGCAAAAATAGTGAATATCTGGAGGTCTTAACTTTAGATAGATTTAACTATGTCGTTTTGGAGAAAAAAACAGGACATTCATCATTATGGAGGAATCCACAGGAGATTCACCATTTTGGAGAAAATGCAGAAATGGTGAGTATCTGAAGAAATTAACTTCAAACAGGAGACTTACCATCATCATTTTGGATAAAAACCCAGGAGATGGTGAGGATCTGAAGGACTCAACTATATACAGGAGATTAACTTTCATTATTTTGCAGAAATACCAAGGAGATGGTGAGGATCTGAAGGGCTCAACTTTATAAATATTTGCCTTCAGAATTTTATAGAAAGAGCAAAAGATAGTGAATATCTGAAGGTCTTATCTTTAGATACATTTAACTATGTCGTTTTGGAGAAAAAAACAGGACATTCATCATTATGGAGGAAAACACAGGAGATTCACCATTTTGGAGAACAGGCAGAAATGGTGAGTGTCTGAAGAAATTAACTTCAAACAGGAGACCTACATTCATTATTTTGGATAAAAACCCAGGAGATGGTGAGGATCTGAAGGACTCAACTATATACAGGAGATTAACTTTCATTATTTTGCAGAAATACCAAGGAGATGGTGAGTATCTGAAGGGCTCAACTTTATAAAGATTTGCCTTCAGAATTTTATAGAAATAGCAAAAGATAGTGAATATATGAAGGTCTTAACTTTAGATAGATTTAACTATGTCGTTTTGGAGAAAAAAACAGGACATTCATCATTATGGAGGAAAACACAGGAGATTCACAATTTTTGAGAAACAGGCAGAAATGGTGAGTATCTGAAGAGCTTTACTTTATACAGGAGACTTACCTTCATTATTTTGCAGAAAAACCAAAGAGATGGTGAGTATCTGAAGGGCTCAACTTTATAAAGATTTGCCTTCAGAATTTTATAGAAAGAGCAAAAATAGTGAATATCTGAAGGTCTTAACTTTAGATAGATTTAACTATGTCGTTTTGGAGAAAAAAACAGGACATTCATCATTATGGAGTAATCCACAGGAGATTCACCATTTTGGAGAAAATGCAAAAATGGTGAGTATCTGAAGAAATTAACTTCAAACAGGAGACTTACCATCATCATTTTGGATAAAAACCCAGGAGATGGTGAGGATCTGAAGGACTCAACTATATACAGGAGATTAACTTTCATTATTTTGCAGAAATACCAAGGAGATGGTGAGGATCTGAAGGGCTCAACTTTATAAATATTTGCCTTCAGAATTTTATAGAAAGAGCAAAAGATAGTGAATATCTGAAGGTCTTAACTTTAGATAGATTTAACTGTGTTGTTTTGGAGTTAAAAACAGGACATTCATCATTATGGAGAAAAACACAGGAGATTCACAATTTTTGAGAAACAAGCAGAAATGGTGAGTATCTGAAGGGCTCAACTTTATAAAGATTTGCCTTCAGAATTTTATAGAAAGAGCAAAAATAGTGAATATCTGGAGGTCTTAACTTTAGATAGATTTAACTATGTCGTTTTGGAGAAAAAAACAGGACATTCATCATTATGGAGGAATCCACAGGAGATTCACCATTTTGGAGAAAATGCAGAAATGGTGAGTATCTGAAGAAATTAACTTCAAACAGGAGACTTACCATCATCATTTTGGATAAAAACCCAAGAGATGGTGAGGATCTGAAGGACTCAACTATATACAGGAGATTAACTTTCATTATTTTGCAGAAATACCAAGGAGATGGTGAGGATCTGAAGGGCTCAACTTTATAAATATTTGCCTTCAGAATTTTATAGAAAGAGCAAAAGATAGTGAATATCTGAAGGTCTTATCTTTAGATACATTTAACTATGTCGTTTTGGAGAAAAAAACAGGACATTCATCATTATGGAGGAAAACACAGGAGATTCACCATTTTGGAGAACAGGCAGAAATGGTGAGTGTCTGAAGAAATTAACTTCAAACAGGAGACTTACATTCATTATTTTGGATAAAAACCCAGGAGATGGTGAGGATCTGAAGGACTCAACTATATACAGGAGATTAACTTTCATTATTTTGCAGAAATACCAAGGAGATGGTGAGTATCTGAAGGGCTCAACTTTATAAAGATTTGCCTTCAGAATTTTATAGAAATAGCAAAAGATAGTGAATATCTGAAGGTCTTAACTTTAGATAGATTTAACTATGTCGTTTTGGGGAAAAAAACAGGACATTCATCATTATGGAGGAAAACACAGGAGATTCACAATTTTTGAGAAACAGGCAGAAATGGTGAGTATCTGAAGAGCTTTACTTTATACAGGAGACTTACCTTCATTATTTTGCAGAAAAACCAAAGAGATGGTGAGTATCTGAAGGGCTCAACTTTATAAAGATTTGCCTTCAGAATTTTATAGAAAGAGCAAAAATAGTGAATATCTGAAGGTCTTAACTTTAGATAGATTTAACTATGTCGTTTTGGAGAAAAAAACAGGACATTCATCATTATGGAGGAATCCACAGGAGATTCACCATTTTGGAGAAAATGCAAAAATGTTGAGTATCTGAAGAAATTAACTTCAAACAGGAGACTTACCATCATCATTTTGGATAAAAACCCAGGAGATGGTGAGGATCTGAAGGACTCAACTATATACAGGAGATTAACTTTCATTATTTTGCAGAAATACCAAGGAGATGGTGAGGATCTGAAGGGCTCAACTTTATAAATATTTGCCTTCAGAATTTTATAGAAAGAGCAAAAGATAGTGAATATCTGAAGGTCTTATCTTTAGATACATTTAACTATGTCGTTTTGGAGAAAAAAACAGGACATTCATCATTATGGAGGAAAACACAGGAGATTCACCATTTTGGAGAACAGGCAGAAATGGTGAGTGTCTGAAGAAATTAACTTCAAACAGGAGACTTACATTCATTATTTTGGATAAAAACCCAGGAGATGGTGAGGATCTGAAGGACTCAACTATATACAGGAGATTAACTTTCATTATTTTGCAGAAATACCAAGGAGATGGTGAGTATCTGAAGGGCTCAACTTTATAAAGATTTGCCTTCAGAATTTTATAGAAATAGCAAAAGATAGTGAATATCTGAAGGTCTTAACTTTAGATAGATTTAACTATGTCGTTTTGGAGAAAAAAACAGGACATTCATCATTATGGAGGAAAACACAGGAGATTCACCATTTTGGAGAACAGGCAGAAATGGTGAGTATCTGAAGGGATTAACTTCAAACAGGAGACTTACCATCATTATATTGGATAAAAACCCAGGAGATGGTGAGTATCTGAAGGGCTCAACTTTATAAAGATTTGCCTTCAGAATTTTATAGAAATAGCAAAAGATAGTGAATATCTGAAGGTCTTAACTTTAGATAGATTTAACTATGTCGTTTTGGAGGAAAAAAACAGGACATTCATCATTATGGAGGAAAACACAGGACATTCACCATTCTGGAGAACAGGCAGAAATGGTGAGTATCTGAAGGGATTAACTTCAAACTGGAGACTTACCATCATTATTTTGGAGAAATCCCAGGAGATGGCGAGTATCGGAACGTCTTAACTTTATACAGGAGACTTACCATCATTATTTTGCAGAAAAACCAAAGAGATGGTGAGTATCTGAAGGGCTCAACTTTATAAAGATTTGCCTTCAGAATTTTATAGAAAGAGCAAAAGATAGTGAATATCTGAAGGTCTTAACTTTAGATAGATTTAACTATGTTGTTTTGCAGAAAAAAACAGGACATTCATCATTATGGAGAAAAACACAGGAGATTCACAATTTTGGAGAACAGGCAGAAATGGTGAGTATCTGAAGGGCTTTTCTTTATACAGGAGACTTACCATCATTATTTTGGATAAAAACCCAGGAGATGGTGAGTATCTGAAGGGCTCAACTTTATAAAGATTTGCCTTCAGAATTTTATAGAAAGAGCAAAAGCAGTGAACATCTGAAGGTCTTAACGTTAGATAGATTTAACTATGTCGTTTTGCAGAAAAAAACAGGACATTCATCATTATGGAGGAAAACACAGGAGATTCACCATTTTGGAGAACAGGCAGAAATGGTGAGTATCTGAAAGGATTAACTTCAAACAGGAGACTTACCATCATTATTTTGGATAAAAACCCAGGAGATGGCGAGGATCTGAAGGACTCAACTATATACAGGAGATTAACTTTCATTGTTTTGGAAAAAAAACCAGGAGATGGTGAGTATCTGAAGGGCTCAACTTTATAAAGATTTGCCTTCAGAATTTTATAGAAAGAGCAAAAGCAGTGAATATCTGAAGGTCTTAACGTTAGATAGATTTAACTATGTCGTTTTGCAGAAAAAAACAGGACATTCATCATTATGGAGGAAAACACAGGAGATTCACCATTTTGGAGAACAGGCAGAAATGGTGAGTATCTGAAGGGATTAACTTCAAACAGGAGACTTACCATCATTATTTTGGATAAAAACCGAGGAAATGGTGAGGATCTGAAGGACTCAACTATATACAGGAGATTAACTTTCATTATTTTGGAGAAATACTAAGGAGATGGTGAGTATCTGAAGGGCTCAACTTTATAAAGATTTGCCTTCAGAATTTTATAGAAACAGCAAAAACAGTGAATATCTGAAGGTCTTAACGTTAGATAGATTTACCTATGTTGTTTTGGAGTAAAAAACAGGACATTCATCGTTATGGAGAAAAACACAGGAGATTCACCATTTTGGAGAAACCGGCAGAAATATTGAGTATCTGAAGAGCTTTACTTTATACAGGAGACTTACCTCCATTATTTTGGAGAAATCCCAGGAGATGGTGAGTATCTGAACATCTTATTTTATACAGGAGACTTACCTTCATTATTTTGCAGAAAAACCAAAGAGATGGTGAGAATCTGAAGGGCTCAACTTTATAAAGATATGCCTTCAGAATTTTATAGAAAGAGAAAAAATAGTGAATATCTGAAGGTCTTAACTTTAGATAGATTTAACTATGTCGTTTTGGAAAAAAAAACAGGACATTCATCATTATGGAGGAAAACACAGGAGATTCCAATTTTGGAGAACAAGCAGAAATGGTGAGTATCTGAAGGCATTAACTTCATACAAGAGATCTACCTTCATTATTTAGGATAAAAACCCAGGAGATGGTGAGTATCTGAAGGGCTTTTCTTTATACAGGAGACTTACCATCATTATTTTGGATAAAAACCCAGGAGATGGTGGGTATCTGAAGGGCTCAACAGGAGATGGTGAGTATCTGAATGGCTTCTGAATTTGCCTTCAGAATTTTATAGAAAGAGCAAAAATAGTGAACATCTGAAGGTCTTAACTTTAGATAGATTTAACTATGTCGTTTTGGAGAAAAACACAGGAGATTCACCATTTTGGAGAAACAGGCAGAAATGGTGAGTATCTGAAGGGCTTTATTTAATACAAGAGACTTACCTTCATTATTTTGGATAAAAACCCAGGAGATGGTGAGTATCTGAAGGGCTCAACTTTATAAACATTTGCCTTCAGAATTTTATAGAAATAGCAAAAGATAGTGAATATCTGAAGGTCTTAACTTTAGATAGATTTAACTATGTCGTTTTGGAGGAAAAAACAGGACATTCATCATTACGGAGGAAAACACAGGACATTCACCATTCACAGGCAGAAATGGTGAGTATCTGAAGGGATTAAATTCATACAAGAGATTTACCTTCATTATTTAGGATAAAAACCCAGGAGATGGTGAGTATCTGAAGGGCTTTTCTTTATACAGGAGACTTACCATCATTATTTTGCAAAAAAAAACCCCAGGAGATGGGGAGTATCTGAAGGGCTCAACTTTATAAAGATTTGCCTTCAGAATTTTATAGAAAGAGCAAAAGATAGTGAATATCTGAAGGTCTTAACTTTAGATAGATTTAACTATGTCGTTTTGGAGGAAAAAAACAGGACATTCATCATTATGGAGGAAAACACAGGAGATTCACCATTTTGGAGAACAGGCAGAAATAGTGAGTATCTGAAGGGATTAACTTCAAACAGGAGACTTACCATCATTATTTTGGATAAAAACCCTGGAGATGGTGAGGATCTGAAGGACTCAACTATATACAGGAGATTAACTTTCATTATTTTGGAGAAAACCAAGGAGATGGTGAGTATCTGAAGGGCTCAACTTTATAAAGATTTGCCTTCAGAATTTTATAGAAAGAGCAAAAGATAGTGAATATCTGAAGGTCTTATCTTTAGATACATTTAACTATGTTGTTTTGGAGTAAAAAACAGGACATTCATCATTATGGAGAAAAACACAGGAGATTCACCATTTTGGAGAACAGGCAGAAATGGTGAGTATCTGAAGGCATTAACTTCATACAAGAGATTTACCTTCATTATTTAGGATAAAAACCCAGGAGATGGTGAGTATCTGAAGGGCTCAACTTTATAAAGATTTGCCTTCAGAATTTAATAGAAAGAGAAAAGATAGTGAATATCTGAAGGTCTTAGCTTTTGATAGATTTAACTATGTCGCTTTGGAGAAAAAACAGGACATTCATCATTATGGAGGAAAACACAGGAGATTCACAATTTTGGAGAACAGGCAGAAATGGTGAATATCTGAAGGCATTAACTTCATACAAGAGATTTACCTTCATTATTTAGGATAAAAACCCGTGAGATGGTGAGTATCTGAAGGGCTTTTCTTTATACAGGAGACTTACCATCATTATTTTGGAGAAATCCCAGGAGATGGTGGGTATCTGAAGGGCTCAACTTTATAAAGATTTGCCTTCAGAATTTTATAGAAATAGCAAAAGATAGTGAATATCTGAAGGTCTTAACGTTAGATAGATTTAACTATGTCGTTTTGCAGAAAAAAACAGGACATTCATCATTATGGAGGAAAACACAGGAGATTCACCATTTTGGAGAACAGGCAGAAATGGTGAGTATCTGAAGGGATTAACTTCAAACAGGAGACTTTCCATCATTATTTTGGATAAAAACCCAGGAGATGGTGAGGATCTGAAGGACTCAACTATATACAGGAGATTAACTTTCATTATTTTGCAAAAAAAAAACCAGGAGATGGTGAGTATCTGAAGGGCTCAACTTTATAAAGATTTGCCTTCAGAATTTTGTAGAAAGAGCAAAAGATAGTGAATATCTGAAGGTTTTATCATTAGATAGATTTAACTATGTTGTTTTGGAGTAAAAAACAGGACATTCATCATTATGGAGAAAAACACAGGAGATTCACCATTTTGGAGAAACCGGCAGAAATATTGAGTATCTGAAGAGCTTTACTTTATACAGGAGACTTACCTTCATTATTTTGGAGAAATCCCAGGAGATGGTGAGTATCTGAAGGGATTAACTTCATACAAGAGATTTACCTTCATTATTTAGGATAAAAACCCAGGAGATGGTGAGTATCTGAAGGGCTCAACTTTATAAAGATTTGCCTTCAAAATTTTATAGAAAGAGCAAAAACAGTGAATATCTGAAGGTCTTAACGTTAGATAGATTTAACTATGTCGTTTTGCAGAAAAAAACAGGACATTCATCATTATGGAGGAAAACACAGGAGATTCACCATTTTGGAGAACAGGCAGAAATGGTGAGTATCTGAAGGGATTAATTTCAAACAGGAGACTTACCATCATTATTTTGGATAAAAACCCAGGAGATGGTGAGGATCTGAAGGACTCAACTATATACAGGAGATTAACTTTCATTATTTTGCAAAAAAAAACCCAGGAGATGGTGAGTATCTGAAGGGCTCAACTTTATAAAGATTTGCCTTCAGAATTTTATAGAAAGAGCAAAAATAGTGAATATCTGAAGGTCTTAACTTTAGATAGATTTAACTATGTCGTTTTGGAGAAAAAAACAGGACATTCATCATTATGGAGGAAAACACAGGAGATTCACCATTTTGGAGAACAGGCAGAAATGGTGAGTATCTGAAGGGATTTACTTCAAACAGGAGACTTACCATCATTATTTTGGATAAAAACCCAGGAGATGGTGAGGATCTGAAGGACTCAACTATATACAGGAGATTAACTTTCATTATTTTGGAGAAATACTAAGGAGATGGTGAGTATCTGAAGGGCTCAACTTTATAAAGATTTGCCTTCAGAATTTTATAGAAACAGCAAAAACAGTGAATATCTGAAGGTCTTAACGTTAGATAGATTTACCTATGTTGTTTTGGAGTAAAAAACAGGACATTCATCGTTATGGAGAAAAACACAGGAGATTCACCATTTTGGAGAAACCGGCAGAAATATTGAGTATCTGAAGAGCTTTACTTTATACAGGAGACTTACCTCCATTATTTTGGAGAAATCCCAGGAGATGGTGAGTATCTGAACATCTTATTTTATACAGGAGACTTACCTTCATTATTTTGCAGAAAAACCAAAGAGATGGTGAGAATCTGAAGGGCTCAACTTTATAAAGATATGCCTTCAGAATTTTATAGAAAGAGAAAAAATAGTGAATATCTGAAGGTCTTAACTTTAGATAGATTTAACTATGTCGTTTTGGAGAAAAAAACAGGACATTCATCATTATGGAGGAAAACACAGGAGATTCACAATTTTTGAGAAACAGGCAGAAATGGTGAGTATCTGAAGAGCTTTACTTTATACAGGAGACTTACCTTCATTATTTTGCAGAAAAACCCAGGAGATGGTGAGTATCTGAAGGGCTTTTCTTTATACAGGAGACTTACCATCATTATTTTGCAAAAAAAAACCCAGGAGATGGGGAGTATCTGAAGGGCTCAACTTTATAAAGATTTGCCTTCAGAATTTTATAGAAAGAGCAAAAGATAGTGAATATCTGAAGGTCTTCACTTTAGATAGATTTAACTATGTCGTTTTGGAGGAAAAAAACAGGACATTCATCATTATGGAGGAAAACACAGGAGATTCACCATTTTGGAGAACAGGCAGAAATAGTGAGTATCTGAAGGGATTAACTTCAAACAGGAGACTTACCATCATTATTTTGGATAAAAACCCTGGAGATGGTGAGGATCTGAAGGACTCAACTATATACAGGAGATTAACTTTCATTATTTTGGAGAAAACCAAGGAGATGGTGAGTATCTGAAGGGCTCAACTTTATAAAGATTTGCCTTCAGAATTTTATAGAAAGAGCAAAAGATAGTGAATATCTGAAGGTCTTATCTTTAGATACATTTAACTATGTTGTTTTGGAGTAAAAAACAGGACATTCATCATTATGGAGAAAAACACAGGAGATTCACCATTTTGGAGAACAGGCAGAAATGGTGAGTATCTGAAGGCATTAACTTCATACAAGAGATTTACCTTCATTATTTAGGATAAAAACCCAGGAGATGGTGAGTATCTGAAGGGCTTTTCTTTATACAGGAGACTTACCATCATTATTTTGGTGAAAAACTCTGGAGATGGTGACTATCTGAAGGGCTCAACTTTATAAAGATTTGCCTTAAGAATTTAATAGAAAGAGAAAAGATAGTGAATATCTGAAGGTCTTAGCTTTTGATAGATTTAACTATGTCGCTTTGGAGAAAAAACAGGACATTCATCATTATGGAGGAAAGCACAGGAGATTCACAATTTTGGAGAACAGGCAGAAATGGTGAATATCTGAAGGCATTAACTTCATACAAGAGATTTACCTTCATTATTTAGGATAAAAACCCGTGAGATGGTGAGTATCTGAAGGGCTTTTCTTTATACAGGAGACTTACCATCATTATTTTGGAGAAATCCCAGGAGATGGTGGGTATCTGAAGGGCTCAACTTTATAAAGATTTGCCTTCAGAATTTTATAGAAATAGCAAAAGATAGTGAATATCTGAAGGTCTTAACGTTAGATAGATTTAACTATGTCGTTTTGCAGAAAAAAACAGGACATTCATCATTATGGAGGAAAACACAGGAGATTCACCATTTTGGAGAACAGGCAGAAATGGTGAGTATCTGAAGGGATTAACTTCAAACAGGAGACTTACCATCATTATTTTGGATAAAAACCCAGGAGATGGTGAGGATCTGAAGGACTCAACTATATACAGGAGATTAACTTTCATTATTTTGCCAAAAAAAAACCAGGAGATGTTGAGTATCTGAAGGGCTCAACTTTATAAAGATTTGCCTTCAGAATTTTGTAGAAAGAGCAAAAGATAGTGAATATCTGAAGGTTTTATCATTAGATAGATTTAACTATGTTGTTTTGGAGTAAAAAACAAGACATTCATCATTATGGAGAAAAACACAGGAGATTCACCATTTTGGAGAAACCGGCAGAAATATTGAGTATCTGAAGAGCTTTACTTTATACAGGAGACTTACCTTCATTATTTTGGAGAAATCCCAGGAGATGGTGAGTATCTGAAGGGATTAACTTCATACAAGAGATTTACCTTCATTATTTAGGATAAAAACCCAGGAGATGTTGAGTATCTGAAGGGCTCAACTTTATAAAGATTTGCCTTCAGAATTTTGTAGAAAGAGCAAAAGATAGTGAATATCTGAAGGTTTTATCATTAGATAGATTTAACTATGTTGTTTTGGAGTAAAAAACAAGACATTCATCGTTATGGAGAAAAACACAGGAGATTCACCATTTTGGAGAAACCGGCAGAAATATTGAGTATCTGAAGAGCTTTACTTTATACAGGAGACTTACCTCCATTATTTTGGAGAAATCCCAGGAGATGGTGAGTATCTGAACATCTTATTTTATACAGGAGACTTACCTTCATTATTTTGCAGAAAAACCAAAGAGATGGTGAGAATCTGAAGGGCTCAACTTTATAAAGATATGCCTTCAGAATTTTATAGAAAGAGAAAAAATAGTGAATATCTGAAGGTCTTAACTTTAGATAGATTTAACTATGTCGTTTTGGAGAAAAAAACAGGACATTCATCATTATGGAGGAAAACACAGGAGATTCACAATTTTTGAGAAACAGGCAGAAATGGTGAGTATCTGAAGAGCTTTACTTTATACAGGAGACTTACCTTCATTATTTTGCAGAAAAACCAAAGAGATGGTGAGTATCTGAAGGGCTCAACTTTATAAAGATTTGCCTTCAGAATTTTATAGAAAGAGCAAAAATAGTGAATATCTGAAGGTCTTAACTTTAGATAGATTTAACTATGTCGTTTTGGAGAAAAAAACAGGACATTCATCATTATAGAGGAATCCACAGGAGATTCACCATTTTGGAGAAAATGCAGAAATGGTGAGTATCTGAAGAAATTAACTTCAAACAGGAGACTTACCATCATCATTTTGGATAAAAACCCAGGAGATGGTGAGGATCTGAAGGACTCAACTATATACAGGAGATTAACTTTCATTATTTTGCAGAAATACCAAGGAGATGGTGAGGATCTGAAGGGCTCAACTTTATAAATATTTGCCTTCAGAATTTTATAGAAAGAGCAAAAGATAGTGAATATCTGAAGGTCTTATCTTTAGATACATTTAACTATGTCGTTTTGGAGAAAAAAACAGGACATTCATCATTATGGAGGAAAACACAGGAGATTCACCATTTTGGAGAACAGGCAGAAATGGTGAGTGTCTGAAGAAATTAACTTCAAACAGGAGACTTACATTCATTATTTTGGATAAAAACCCAGGAGATGGTGAGGATCTGAAGGACTCAACTATATACAGGAGATTAACTTTCATTATTTTGCAGAAATACCAAGGAGATGGTGAGTATCTGAAGGGCTCAACTTTATAAAGATTTGCCTTCAGAATTTTATAGAAATAGCAAAAGATAGTGAATATCTGAAGGTCTTAACTTTAGATAGATTTAACTATGTCGTTTTGGAGAAAAAAACAGGACATTCATCATTATGGAGGAAAACACAGGAGATTCACCATTTTGGAGAACAGGCAGAAATGGTGAGTATCTGAAGGGATTAACTTCAAACAGGAGACTTACCATCATTATATTGGATAAAAACCCAGGAGATGGTGAGTATCTGAAGGGCTCAACTTTATAAAGATTTGCCTTCAGAATTTTATAGAAATAGCAAAAGATAGTGAATATCTGAAGGTCTTAACTTTAGATAGATTTAACTATGTCGTTTTGGAGGGAAAAAACAGGACATTCATCATTATGGAGGAAAACACAGGACATTCACCATTCTGGAGAACAGGCAGAAATGGTGAGTATCTGAAGGGATTAACTTCAAACAGGAGACTTACCATCATTATTTTGGAGAAATCCCAGGAGATGGCGAGTATCGGAACGTCTTAACTTTATACAGGAGACTTACCATCATTATTTTGCAGAAAAACCAAAGAGATGGTGAGTATCTGAAGGGCTCAACTTTATAAAGATTTGCCTTCAGAATTTTATAGAAAGAGCAAAAGATAGTGAATATCTGAAGGTCTTAACTTTAGATAGATTTAACTATGTTGTTTTGGAGAAAAAAACAGGACATTCATCATTATGGAGAAAAACACAGGAGATTCACAATTTTGGAGAACAGGCAGAAATGGTGAGTATCTGAAGGGCTTTTCTTTATACAGGAGACTTACGATCATTATTTTGGATAAAAACCCAGGAGATGGTGAATATCTGAAGGGCTCAACTTTATAAAGATTTGCCTTCAGAATTTTATAGAAAGAGCAAAAGCAGTGAACATCTGAAGGTCTTAACGTTAGATAGATTTAACTATGTCGTTTTGCAGAAAAAAACAGGACATTCCTCATTATGGAGGAAAACACAGGAGATTCACCATTTTGGAGAACAGGCAGAAATGGTGAGTATCTGAAGGGATTAACTTCAAACAGGAGAATTACCATCATTATTTTGGATAAAAACCCAGGAGATGGCGAGGATCTGAAGGACTCAACTATATACAGGAGATTAACTTTCATTGTTTTGGAAAAAAAACCAGGAGATGGTGAGTATTTGAAGGGCTCAACTTTATAAAGATTTACCTATGTTGTTTTGGAGTAAAAAACAGGACATTCATCGTTATGGAGAAAAACACAGGAGATTCACCATTTTGGAGAAACCGGCAGAAATATTGAGTATCTGAAGAGCTTTACTTTATACAGGAGACTTACCTCCATTATTTTGGAGAAATCCCAGGAGATGGTGAGTATCTGAACATCTTATTTTATACAGGAGACTTACCTTCATTATTTTGCAGAAAAACCAAAGAGATGGTGAGAATCTGAAGGGCTCAACTTTATAAAGATATGCCTTCAGAATTTTATACAAAGAGAAAAAATAGTGAATATCTGAAGGTCTTAACTTTAGATAGATTTAACTATGTCGTTTTGGAGAAAAAAACAGGACATTCATCATTATGGAGGAAAACACAGGAGATTCCAATTTTGGAGAACAAGCAGAAATGGTGAGTATCTGAAGGCATTAACTTCATACAAGAGATCTACCTTCATTATTTAGGATAAAAACCCAGGAGATGGTGAGTATCTGAATGGCTTTTCTTTATACAGGAGACTTACCATCATTATTTTGGATAAAAACCCAGGAGATGGTGAGTATCTGAAGGGCTTTTCTTTATACAGGAGACTTACCATCATTATTTTGGAGAAATCCCAGGAGATGGTGGGTATCTGAAGGGCTCAACAGGAGATGGTGAGTATCTGAATGGCTTCTGAATTTGCCTTCAGAATTTTATAGAAAGAGCAAAAATAGTGAACATCTGAAGGTCTTAACTTTAGATAGATTTAACTATGTCGTTTTGGAGAAAAACACAGGAGATTCACCATTTTGGAGAAACAGGCAGAAATGGTGAGTATCTGAAGGGCTTTATTTAATACAAGAGACTTACCTTCATTATTTTGGATAAAAACCCAGGAGATGGTGAGTATCTGAAGGGCTCAACTTTATAAACATTTGCCTTCAGAATTTTATAGAAATAGCAAAAGATAGTGAATATCTGAAGGTCTTAACTTTAGATAGATTTAACTATGTCGTTTTGGAGGAAAAAACAGGACATTCATCATTACGGAGGAAAACACAGGACATTCACCATTCACAGGCAGAAATGGTGAGTATCTGAAGGGATTAACTTCATACAAGAGATTTACCTTCATTATTTAGGATAAAAACCCAGGAGATGGTGAGTATCTGAAGGGCTTTTCTTTATACAGGAGACTTACCATCATTATTTTGCAAAAAAAACCCCAGGAGATGGGGAGTATCTGAAGGGCTCAACTTTATAAAGATTTGCCTTCAGAATTTTATAGAAAGAGCAAAAGATAGTGAATATCTGAAGGTCTTAACTTTAGATAGATTTAACTATGTCGTTTTGGAGAAAAAAACAGGACATTCATCATTATGGAGGAAAACACAGGAGATTCACCATTTTGGAGAACAGGCAGAAATAGTGAGTATCTGAAGGGATTAACTTCAAACAGGAGACTTACCATCATTATTTTGGATAAAAACCCTGGAGATGGTGAGGATCTGAAGGACTCAACTATATACAGGAGATTAACTTTCATTATTTTGGAGAAAACCAAGGAGATGGTGAGTATCTGAAGGGCTCAACTTTATAAAGATTTGCCTTCAGAATTTTATAGAAAGAGCAAAAGATAGTGAATATCTGAAGGTCTTATCTTTAGATACATTTAACTATGTTGTTTTGGAGTAAAAAACAGGACATTCATCATTATGGAGAAAAACACAGGAGATTCACCATTTTGGAGAACAGGCAGAAATGGTGAGTATCTGAAGGGATTAACTTCATACAAGAGATTTACCTTCATTATTTAGGATAAAAACCCAGGAGATGGTGAGTATCTGAAGGGCTTTTCTTTATACAGGAGACTTACCATCATTATTTTGGTGAAAAACTCTGGAGATGGTGACTATCTGAAGGGCTCAACTTTATAAAGATTTGCGTTCAGAATTTAATAGAAAGAGAAAAGATAGTGAATATCTGAAGGTCTTAACTTTAGATAGATTTAACTATGTCGTTTTGGACGAAAAAAAACAGGACATTCATAATTATGGAGGAAAACACAGGACATTCACCATTTTGCAGAACAGGCAGAAATGGTGAGTATCTGAAGGGATTAACTTCATACAAGAGATTTACCTTCATTATTTAGGATAAAAACCCAGGAGATGGTGAGTATCTGAAGGGCTCAACTTTATAAAGATTTGCCTTCAAAATTTTATAGAAAGAGCAAAAACAGTGAATATCTGAAGGTCTTAACGTTAGATAGATTTAACTATGTCGTTTTGCAGAAAAAAACAGGACATTCATCATTATGGAGGAAAACATAGGAGATTCACCATTTTGGAGAACAGGCAGAAATGGTGAGTATCTGAAGGGATTAATTTCAAACAGGAGACTTACCATCATTATTTTGGATAAAAACCCAGGAGATGGTGAGGATCTGAAGGACTCAACTATATACAGGAGATTAACTTTCATTATTTTGCAAAAAAAAAACCAGGAGATGGTGAGTATCTGAAGGGCTCAACTTTATAAAGATTTGCCTTCAGAATTTTGTACAAAGAGCAAAAGATAGTGAATATCTGAAGGTTTTATCATTAGATAGATTTAACTATGTTGTTTTGGAGTAAAAAACAGGACATTCATCATTATGGAGAAAAACACAGGAGATTCACCATTTTGGAGAAACCGGCAGAAATATTGAGTATCTGAAGAGCTTTACTTTATAGAGGAGACTTACCTTCATTATTTTGGAGAAATCCCAGGAGATGGTGAGTATCTGAACGTCTTAACTTTATACAGGAGACTTACCTTCATTATTTTGCAGAAAAACCAAAGAGATGGTGAGTATCTGAAGGGCTCAACTTTATAAAGATTTGCCTTCAGAATTTTATAGAAAGAGCAAAAATAGTGAATATCTGAAGGTCTTAACTTTAGATAGATTTAACTGTCGTTTTGGAGAAAAAAACAGGACATTCATCATTATGGAGGAAAACACAGGAGATTCACCATTTTGGAGAACAGGCAGAAATGGTGAGTATCTGAAGGGATTTACTTCAAACAGGAGACTTACCATCATTATTTTGGATAAAAACCCAGGAGATAGTGAGGATCTGAAGGACTCAACTATATACAGGAGATTAACTTTCATTATTTTGCAAAAAAAAAACCAGGAGATGGTGAGTATCTGAAGGGCTCAAGTTTATAAAGATTTGCCTTCAGAATTTTGTAGAAAGAGCAAAAGATAGTGAATACCTGAAGGTCTTAACTTTAGATAGATTTAACTATGTCGTTTTGGAGAAAAAAACAGGACATTCATCATTATGGCGGAAAACACAGGAGATTCACCATTTTGGAGAACAGGCAGAAATGGTGAGTATCTGAAGAAATTAACTTCAAACAGGAGACTTACCATCATTATTTTGGATAAAAACCGAGGAAATGGTGAGGATCTGAAGGACTCAACTATATACAGGAGATTAACTTTCATTATTTTGGAGAAATACTAAGGAGATGGTGAGTATCTGAAGGGCTCAACTTTATAAAGATTTGCCTTCAGAATTTTATAGAAACAGCAAAAACAGTGAATATCTGAAGGTCTTAACGTTAGATAGATTTACCTATGTTGTTTTGGAGTAAAAAACAGGACATTCATCGTTATGGAGAAAAACACAGGAGATTCACCATTTTGGAGAAACCGGCAGAAATATTGAGTATCTGAAGAGCTTTACTTTATACAGGAGACTTACCTCCATTATTTTGGAGAAATCCCAGGAGATGGTGAGTATCTGAACATCTTATTTTATACAGGAGACTTACCTTCATTATTTTGCAGAAAAACCAAAGAGATGGTGAGTATCTGAAGGGCTCAACTTTATAAAGATTTGCCTTCAGAATTTTATAGAAAGAGCAAAAACAGTGAATATCTGAAGGTCTTAACGTTAGATAGATTTAACTATGTCGTTTTGCAGAAAAAAACAGGACATTCATCATTATGGAGGAAAACACAGGAGATTCACCATTTTGGAGAACAGGCAGAAATGGTGAGTATCTGAAGGGATTAACTTCAAACAGGAGACTTACCATCATTATTTTGGATAAAAACCCAGGAGATGGTGAGGATCTGAAGGACTCAACTATATACAGGAGATTAACTTTCATTATTTTGCAAAAAAAAAACCAGGAGATGGTGAGTATCTGAAGGGCTCAACTTTATAAAGATTCGCCTTCAGAATTTTGTAGAAAGAGCAAAAGATAGTGAATATCTGAAGGTTTTATCATTAGATAGATTTAACTATGTTGTTTTGGAGTAAAAAACAGGACATTCATCATTATGGAGAAAAACACAGGAGATTCACCATTTTGGAGAAACCGGCAGAAATATTGAGTATCTGAAGAGCTTTACTTTATACAGGAGACTTACCTTCATTATTTTGGAGAAATCCCAGGAGATGGTGAGTATCTGAACGTCTTAACTTTATACAGGAGACTTACCTTCATTATTTTGCAGAAAAACCAAAGAGATGGTGAGTATCTGAAGGGCTCAACTTTATAAAGATTTGCCTTCAGAATTTTATAGAAAGAGCAAAAATAGTGAATATCTGAAGGTCTTAACTTTAGATAGATTTAACTATGTCGTTTTGGAGAAAAAAACAGGACATTCATCATTATGGAGGAAAACACAGGAGATTCACCATTTTGGAGAACAGGCAGAAATGGTGAGTATCTGAAGGGATTTACTTCAAACAGGAGACTTACCATCATTATTTTGGATAAAAACCCAGGAGATGGTGAGGATCTGAAGGACTCAACTATATACAGGAGATTAACTTTCATTATTTTGCAAAAAAAAAACCAGGAGATGGTGAGTATCTGAAGGGCTCAAGTTTATAAAGATTTGCCTTCAGAATTTTGTAGAAAGAGCAAAAGATAGTGAATACCTGAAGGTCTTAACTTTAGATAGATTTAACTATGTCGTTTTGGAGAAAAAACAGGACATTCATCATTATGGAGGAAAACACAGGAGATTCACCATTTTGGAGAACAGGCAGAAATGGTGAGTATCTGAAGAAATTAACTTCAAACAGGAGACTTACCATCATTATTTTGGATAAAAACCGAGGAAATGGTGAGGATCTGAAGGACTCAACTATATACAGGAGATTAACTTTCATTTTTTTGGAGAAATACTAAGGAGATGGTGAGTATCTGAAGGGCTCAACTTTATAAAGATTTGCCTTCAGAATTTTATAGAAACAGCAAAAACAGTGAATATCTGAAGGTCTTAACGTTAGATAGATTTACCTATGTTGTTTTGGAGTAAAAAACAGGACATTCATCGTTATGGAGAAAAACACAGGAGATTCACCATTTTGGAGAAACCGGCAGAAATATTGAGTATCTGAAGAGCTTTACTTTATACAGGAGACTTACCTCCATTATTTTGGAGAAATCCCAGGAGATGGTGAGTATCTGAACATCTTATTTTATACAGGAGACTTACCTTCATTATTTTGCAGAAAAACCAAAGAGATGGTGAGAATCTGAAGGGCTCAACTTTATAAAGATATGCCTTCAGAATTTTATAGAAATAGCAAAAGATAGTGAATATCTGAAGGTCTTACCTTTAGATACATTTAACTATGTCGTTTTGGAGGAAAAAAACAGGACATTCATCATTATGGAGAAAAACACAGGAGATTCACCATTTTGGAGAAACAGGCAGAAATTGTGAGTACCTAAAGAGGTTTACTTAATACAGGAGACTTATCTTCATTATTTTGGAGAAAAACCCTGGAGATGGTGACTATCTGAAGGGCTCAACTTTATAAAGATTTGCCTTCAGAATTTTATAGAAATAGCAAAAGATAGTGAATATCTGAAGGTCTTACCTTTAGATACATTTAACTATGTCGTTTTGGAGGAAAAAAACAGGACATTCATCATTATGGAGAAAAACACAGGAGATTCACCATTTTGGAGAAACCGGCAGAAATATTGAGTATCTGAAGAGCTTTACTTTATACAGGAGACTTACCTTCATTACTTTATACAGGAGACTTACCTCCATTATTTTGGAGAAATCCCAGGAGATGGTGAGTATCTGAACATCTTATTTTATACAGGAGACTTACCTTCATTATTTTGCAGAAAAACCAAAGAGATGGTGAGAATCTGAAGGGCTCAACTTTATAAAGATATGCCTTCAGAATTTTATAGAAAGAGAAAAAATAGTGAATATCTGAAGGTCTTAACTTTAGATAGATTTAACTATGTCGTTTTGGAGAAAAAAACAGGACATTCATCATTATGGAGGAATCCACAGGAGATTCACCATTTTGGAGAACAGGCAGAAATGGTGAGTATCTGAAGAAATTAACTTCAAACAGGAGACTTACCATCATTATTTTGGATAAAAACCGAGGAGATGGTGAGGATCTGAAGGACTCAACTATATACAGGATATTAAGTTTCATTATTTTGCAGAAATACCAAGGAGATGGTGAGTATCTGAAGGGCTCAACTTTATAAAGATTTGCCTTCAGAATTTTATAGAAAGAGCAAAAGATAGTGAATATCTGAAGGTTTTATCATAGATAGATTTAACTATGTTGTTTTGGAGTAAAAAAACAGGACATTCATCATTATGGAGGAAAACACAGGAGATTCACCATTTTGGAGAAACAGGCAGAAAATGTGAGTACCTAAAGAGGTTTACTTAATACAGGAGACTTATCTTCATTATTTTGGAGAAAAACCCTGGAGATGGTGACTATCTGAAGGGCTCAACTTTATAAAGATTTGCCTTCAGAATTTTATAGAAATAGCAAAAGATAGTGAATATCTGAAGGTCTTAACTTTAGATACATTTAACTATGTCGTTTTGGAGGAAAAAAACAGGACATTCATCATTATGGAGGAAAACACAGGACATTCACCATTTTGGAGAACAGGCAGAAATGGTGAGTATCTGAAGGGATTAACTTCATACAAGAGATTTACATTCATTATTTAGGATAAAAACCCAGGAGATGGTGAGTATCTGAAGGGCTTTTCTTTATACAGGAGTCTTACCATCATTATTTTGGATTAAAACCCAGGAGATGGTGAGTATCTGAAGGGCTCAACTTTATAAAGATTTGCCTTCAGAATTTTATAGAAAGAGCAAAAACAGTGAATATCTGAAGGTCTTAACGTTAGATAGATTTAACTATGTCGTTTTGCAGAAAAAAACAGGACATTCATCATTATGGAGGAAAACACAGGAGATTCACCATTTTGGAGAACAGGCAGAAATGGTGAGTATCTGAAGGGATTAACTTCAAACAGGAGACTTACCATCATTATTTTGGATAAAAACCCAGGAGATGGCGAGGATCTGTAGGACTCAACTATATACAGGAGATTAACTTTCATTATTTTGGGGAAAAAACCAGGAGATGGTGAGTATCTGAAGGGCTCAACTTTATAAAGATTTGCCTTCAGAATTTTATAGAAATAGCAAAAGATAGTGAATATCTGAAGGTCTTAACTTTAGATAGATTTAACTGTGTTGTTTTGGAGTAAAAAACAGGACATTCATCGTTATGGAGAAAAACCATTTTGGAGAAACCGGCAGAAATATTGAGTATCTGAAGAGCTTTACTTTATACAGGAGACTTACCTCCATTATTTTGGAGAAATCCCAGGAGATGGTGAGTATCTGAACGTCTTAACTTTATACAGGAGACTTACCTTCATTATTTTGCAGAAAAACCAAAGAGATGGTGAGAATCTGAAGGGCTCAACTTTATAAAGATATGCCTTCAGAATTTTATAGAAAGAGCAAAAATAGTGAATATCTGAAGGTCTTAACTTTAGATAGATTTAACTATGTCGTTTTGGAGATAAAAACAGGACATTCATCATTATGGAGGAAAACACAGGAGATTCACCATTTTGGAGAAACAGGCAGAAATGGTGAGTATCTGAAGGGCTTTACTTTATACAGGAGACTTACCTTCATTATTTTGCAGAAAAACCGAGGAGATGGTGAGTATCTGAAGGGCTCAACTTTATAAAGATTTGCCTTCAGAATTTTATAGAAAGAGAAAAGATAGTGAATATCTGAAGGTCTTAACTTTTAATAGATTTAAATATGTCGCTTTGGAGAAAAAACAGGACATTCATCATTATGGAGGAAAACACAGGAGATTCCAATTTTGGAGAACGAGCAGAAATGGTGAGTATCTGAAGGCATTAACTTCATACAAGAGATCTACCTTCATTATTTAGGATAAAAACCCAGGAGATGGTGAGTATCTGAAGGGCTTTTCTTTATACAGGAGACTTACCATCATTATTTTGGAGAAATCCCAGGAGATGGTGGGTATCTGAAGGGCTCAACAGGAGATGGTGAGTATCTGAATGGCTTCTGAATTTGCCTTCAGAATTTTATAGAAAGAGCAAAAATAGTGAACATCTGAAGGTCTTAACTTTAGATAGATTTAACTATGTCGTTTTGGAGAAAAACACAGGAGATTCACCATTTTGGAGAAACAGGCAGAAATGGTGAGTATCTGAAGGGCTTTATTTAATACAAGAGACTTACCTTCATTATTTTGGATAAAAACCCAGGAGATGGTGAGTATCTGAAGGGCTCAACTTTATAAACATTTGCCTTCAGAATTTTATAGAAATAGCAAAAGATAGTGAATATCTGAAGGTCTTAACTTTAGATAGATTTAACTATGTCGTTTTGGAGGAAAAAACAGGACATTCATCATTACGGAGGAAAACACAGGACATTCACCATTCACAGGCAGAAATGGTGAGTATCTGAAGGGATTAACTTCATACAAGAGATTTACCTTCATTATTTAGGATAAAAACCCAGGAGATGGTGAGTATCTGAAGGGCTTTTCTTTATACAGGAGACTTACCATCATTATTTTGCAAAAAAAACCCCAGGAGATGGGGAGTATCTGAAGGGCTCAACTTTATAAAGATTTGCCTTCAGAATTTTATAGAAAGAGCAAAAGATAGTGAATATCTGAAGGTCTTATCTTTAGATACATTTAACTATGTTGTTTTGGAGTAAAGAACAGGACATTCATCATTATGGAGAAAAACACAGGAGATTCACCATTTTGGAGAACAGGCAGAAATGGTGAGTATCTGAAGGCATTAACTTCATACAACAGATTTACCTTCATTATTTAGGATAAAAACCCAGGAGATGGTGAGTATCTGAAGGGCTTTTCTTTATACAGGAGACTTACCATCATTATTTTGGTGAAAAACTCTGGAGATGGTGACTATCTGAAGGGCTCAACTTTATAAAGATTTGCCTTCAGAATTTAATAGAAAGAGAAAAGATAGTGAATATCTGAAGGTCTTATCTTTAGATACATTTAACTATGTTGTTTTGGAATAAAAAACAGGACATTCATCATTATGGAGAAAAACACAGGAGATTCACCATTTTGGAGAACAGGCAGTAATGGTGAGTATCTGAAGGCATTAACTTCATACAAGAGATTTACCTTCATTATTTAGGATAAAAACCCGGGAGATGGTGAGTATCTGAAGGGCTTTTCTTTATACAGGAGACTTACCATCATTATTTTGGAGGAAAACACAGGCGATTCACCATTTTGGAGAACAGGCAGAAATGGTGAGTATCTGAAGGGATTAACTTCAAACAGGAGACTTACCATCATTATTTTGGATAAAAACCCAGGAGATGGTGAGGATCTGAAGGACTCAACTATATACAGGAGATTAACTTTCATTATTTTGCAAAAAAAAAACCAGGAGATGGTGAGTATCTGAAGGGCTCAACTTTATAAAGATTTGCCTTCAGAATTTTGTAGAAAGAGCAAAAGATAGTGAATATCTGAAGGTTTTATCATTAGATAGATTTAACTATGTTGTTTTGGAGTAAAAAACAGGACATTCATCATTATGGAGAAAAACACAGGAGATTCACCATTTTGGAGAAACCGTCAGAAATATTGAGTATCTGAAGAGCTTTACTTTATACAGGAGACTTACCTTCATTATTTTGGAGAAATCCCAGGAGATGGTGAGTATCTGAACATCTTAACTTTATACAGGAGACTTAAATTCATTGTTTTGGAGAAAAACCCTGCAGATTTAACTATGTCATTTTGGAGGAAAAAAACAGGACATTCACCATTTTGGAGAACAGGCAGAAATGGTGAGTATCTGAAGGGCTTTACTTTATACAGGAGATTTACCTTCATTATTTAGGATAAAACCGCCGGAGATGGTGAGTATCTGAAGGCCTTTTTTTATATAGGAGATTTACTTTCATTATTTTGCAGAAAAACCCAGGAGATGGTGAGTATCTGAAGGGATCAACTTTATAGAAGAGATTTACCTTCAGAATTTTACAGAAAGAGCAAAAGATAGTGAATATCTGAAGGTCTTAACTTTATATAGATTTAACTTTGTCATCTTGGAGAATAAAACAGGACATCCATCATTATTGAGGAAAACACAGGAGATTTCTCATTTTGGAGAAACAGACAGAAGATGGTGAGTATCTGAACAGCTTAACTTTATACAGGAGATTTACCTTCGTGATTTTGGAGGAAAACCCAGGAGATGGTGAGTATCTGAAATATGACAGGCACCTGAATGACTTTTAACCCGGAACTGACGGTGAGTTCTAATCCTTCAATCTCACAGTGAGTGGCTTAGTGACTTTGGACCAATAACCAAGAAACGGTGTCCTTTCTTCCTGCAACAGGCATGGTGGGTTCTACTCCTGGAATAGTCATGAGAGGCGGCTGTGTCACCTTGGGCCAATTTGTCTCAGGAGATGGTGAGTTCTAGTCCTCCAAAGAGCACCAAAGCCTGTCTTCCTTCCTTCCCCCCTCCCTCCCTCCTTCCTTCCTTCCTTCGTCTCTTCATCCCATGTCAGTGACCTTATGCCAATCACCCTTTCTCAGCCCTAGGAAGGAGGCAGTGCCAATCCACTTCTCAAGAAGGTCTCCGAGAAAAAGGACCGTACTTGTTTAGAAAGTCTCAGAGACTCCCGATGGACAGGAAGAGAAGAAGAGCAACGGATGATGAAGATGGAAGGGACCCTCCTGGCTAAGACCACAATGAGACCGGCCAGAAGCCCCCTCAGCTCCGAAACAGACCAACAACCCCATCAGGTCCATCACCTTCGGCCTGGGGCCTGGCTGACTGCCATCCACAGGGAGAAAGGGAGGGGGGGAAACGGGCATTAAAACTCTGTGTTTTATGTGGGAATTTGGGAGGGGGGAATTTTACAGTCAAGGAAGAACAGAGCGGTTTAGAATCCAGTGCATGCTAGCATCTTCAAGGCCGCGTGTCCCGAGAGTGGAGTTTTTCCAGCTTAAACATCTCAGCACTTCCCAAAACGTCTTGGTGCCTGATTGTCTGCTGTTGAATGGACTATGGGGGGGGGGGAATAAACCAAGGAATTAGTGCTGAATTGATGTGTTGTAACTTCAGATTCCTCCTGACTCTCCTGTAATGAGCATCTGTTAGTAAAAGTGCCTTTTGGCTTCAACCAAATGGAGTTGAGGGTTTCCCTTCCCTGGGAGATCCGACTTGGGCAGGACTAACAGTTCCCCATTGCACAATCTGAAGTCAACGACTGACGTGGGATCCCAGCCGTTTCACCGGGCGATTGCTTAAAGGAGCCACGACCACTTGATGTCGTGTCAACCGACAACCCGTGAATCCGAGCCAAACCCATCTGGGCACGCTGGCTGGGAATCCTGGGAGTTGAACTCCCCGCATTTCAATGTCGCCAAGTTGGAGACACACCGATTTAGGAGGCTCCCCGACTCCAAATGGCAGCGGGCAGCTGACTTTTCCCGCCGGACTCGTCAAAATAAAATGGACCAGGAGCATCCAGGAGGCCCTCTGAACATATGGCAACCCCCGAGGGCATCTCTTCCACCCCACCCCAATGCCTGGCACCAGACAGAGCTTCACAATGACCTGAGCGGCACACAGAAGAAATCTACCTGGACTCGTCTCAATTGGATTCAAAATTTAAGACAAATCATGATACCCAGTTACTCCCCTTCATTCCGGCTGCCAGTTGCCCACGGGGCACGAGTCTGCGGAGAGGGGCGGCATACAAATCCAATAAATAAATAAATAAATAATAAATAAATAAAGTTTCTCGGTGCCTCCTTCTCTATTTGAGCTTCCTCTTGCGTCCTCCGACACACACCCAGTCCAGCTGCTGTCGGCATTTTCATAGATGGTGTTGTTGTTGGCTCTGGCCCATCTCCTGCCCCAGGGAATGGGGAGGTGGATGCAGGGGGAAATTCAACATGTCACAGGCCTGTGTTATTGCCGACAGAATCAGATCAGAGTTTAGTTTCCTTGGACGAAGAAGAAGGTGGGAGTGACTCGGCAGAGGAGGGCTTGGCACACAGCCAAGGCAGTCAATCTTCCTTATCTTCTATAGCTTCAGATGATGACATTTTGTGGACCCACGCAAGGACAGAATTATGCGTAGAAGAGACCAAGTAAGAACATATTACAGGAAATAAGGGAGGCCACCTGTGTTTGGGTGGGGCTCCAGTAATTAGGGCTGCTGCTATAAAGAGCAGCATGTGGGTTTGGCCATTGTAGAAGAATATCTGTTGCAGTTTCGTCAGGAATCTTGTGTGCTGGACTTTGTTGCTTTTTCACGCCTTTGAAACCAAAGCAGAGCAACGTGTGTGTGTGTGTATCTCCCTTCGTTGGAAGAAGAAGGGGTGTGAAGTTTCTCCAAAGCTGCTGGCTAAGTACTTAATGACTGCTTAAGGGAAATTGTACCGACTACCTGGTTGTTTTGGGAAGAGTGCTCTTTGCAATACAAAAAGAGTGCTCAGTTTATTTTGACTTTTGTGATAAAGAACATTGTTTTGAATTTTCAAACGGGTGTGTGTCTGAAATTTGTATCCTTGAATTTTCGGGAGGCTCCTATCAGAGAGCCCGGCAGAACAGATGGTGACGTGCAGTTTGTCTGAGCCCCACTTCTTCAGATTCGGGGGGGCTTTTGCCCCCTTGGATGCCCAACCAGTTGTGCATTTCGCTCAGGAAATGCTCCAGTTTTTGCTCCATGAGGGGCAGCTGGTGGGGTTGGTCCCCAGAGGGCTGGATCCAAACTCGGGCTGGGCTGGGACTAGCACCTGAGATTGGTAGCCACACAATTGGCCCATGTCTTTCTCTGGACAGGACGTCTGGACCTCCTGCACCAGTGAAGGAGAATGAAGGGAGACCTGCTTTAATTAGATAACAACCAGTTGTAATTTCTCAATTATAGTTTCTTCATTACTTAATTCAGGCCAAGTTGGCCACTCATAATGTCTCAATGACCGCTGGAGTTTTGTCATTAATCTATTACTGACCAGTCATAAATGCTTTATCTTTCAATCAATGACAAGTTGTAGTTACTTCATTCCTAAATGGCCACTTTTAAAATTTAATGAGTAAAAAAATATTTTTTTATTACTTAAGGACTGGTTGTCGTTTCTTCAGGTTTTGCCCCGTGTAATATTTTGAGTGTCTATGCAACGTTTCGGTGAAATCACATTCACCATCATCAGGCTGAAGTTTTAAGCTTCGTGCTGTTGTAAATATATTTACATATATATATATAAATATATTTACACACACACACACACACACATATATATATGTGTGTGTGTAGATTGTTCTGAGTTCGGGTTTTGCCCTGTGTAATATTTTGCATGTTTATGCAACGTTTCGGTGAAATCACATTCACCATCATCAGGCTGAAGTTTCCAAACTGATGGTGAATGTGATTTCACCGAAACGTCGCATAAACATGCAAAATATTACACAGGGCAAAACCCGAACTCAGAACAATCTACATACATATACCCATGAAAATTTACGAAAACAAATATATATATATATGTCACATGTTTAAGCTGAATTTGAAAATTAAGGGAGACTAGGATAGATCTATTTCGGCCTTATTTTGGCCTCATCAGCTAGCCATACCCACTGGGACTTGAAGCTGCAACCTTTGCCTTGTAAGGCAGAGAATTATCCTCTAGGCTATATATATATATATATATATATATATATATATATATATATATATATATATATATATATATATATATATATATATGTCACATGTTTAAGCTGAATTTGAAAATTAAGGGAGACTAGGATAGATCTATTTCGGCCTTATTTTGGCCTCATCAGCTAGCCATACCCACTGGGACTTGAACCTGCAACCTTTGCCTTGTAAGGCAGAGAATTATCCTCTAGGCTACAGTATCCAATCCCTTCAGCTCTGTACCAGGGAAGGGTTACATTTTGTGTCGAATCACATATATATATATATATCTCAAATGTATTTTTAGCTATATATGGTAATTTACCTGCCACAATTTCTTCATTCATTAATGACAATTTTTTTCATTAATTGGATGACCCCTCCTAATTTCTTCATCACATTCCTGATCTATATGGTACGTCCATCCTGCCTGCTTTTGTTCAGGACCACAAAAATGTGTTTGCACCACATTACAAGCCCACAAAAGAGCCCACCCCTCCCACATTGCCAAGAACTACTTTTTTAATTTATTTCTTAAATTTTTATGGAACCATTTTCAGTGATACAGCAATGCTGGGTGTCTTAGCTTAGAATAAAACAGGGTTTGTTTGTTTTTTTAAAAAAAGATGATACAAAGGCATTTAAATGAAGCTGTTTCAAAAGAAAGCCATTTATTTGAGTAAGTTGATGGAGGCTGTGGCCACGTCTTTCTTTGAATTGGCCAAGTGGGTTGTGCGAACCCAAACTTTGGGGGACTCCAGAATCATAGAGTCCTAGGGCTGGAAGGGACTTTAGAATAATAGAGTTGGGAGAGGCTATCAAATGTCAACAGAAACATCCAAACACAATTTTCTTTGGCCTAGAATAACGACAGTGAAAAGGACGACATCGCTACAGTTTGTTGAAATCATCATTAAATCTCAGGCAAACAACCTTCTCCCCTAATGAGATCGTTGAAATCTCAAGAGGGGCCCCCGAGTTCAAATACAAAGACGGGCTCAGTGGCCGCACGATTCTGCAGAGTCGTTTGCAAAAACGAAACCAGGAAACGCAAATTTGTTCACACAATAAATTCCACGGCCCGAAACGACACTAACTGCAGCGAACTAGGCTCAAGGTCAGACTTCTCCATCCTACAGAGAATCTGTTCCCGCCAATTCCACCAAGCTCTAAAAAGACGTCAAGACAACGGTGAGACTGACCTATATATGGATTACCATGCAGACTGCATCAAAATAAAATTTCACAACTCCCATCCTAACATCCAACCTCCCTCCATCATCGAAAACTAGGCACACACGTCCCAAACTACCTGCCCTATTACTGCCACTAAAATCCTTAACTTCCTCACGACTACTACTGATTACCTCACTATTTGCTGCTCCCTCCCTCCCTCCCTCTCCTTCTCCCCTTCCCTCCCTCCCTCCCTTCTTCTCATTCCCATCTTCCTTCCTTCCCCCTACTTTAGAACTTCCTCACTACTACTACTGATCAAACTACCTAAATATCTGCTGCTCCTTCCCTCTCCTTCTCCCCTTCCCTCCCTCCCTTCTTCTCATTCCCATCTTCCTTCCTTCCCTCCTTCCTTCCTTCCTCCCTCCCTTCCATTACGTCTAGCTGTACCTCCTTCCTTTCTTCCTTCCTTCCCCCTACTTTAGAACTTCCTGACTACTACTACTGATCAAACTACCTCACTACCTTCCGCTCCCTCCCTCCCATTCTCCCCTTACTAACTCCCCTCCCTCCCTTCTCATTCCCATCTTCCTTCCCTCCTTCCTTCCTTCCTTCCTCCTTCCCTTCCATTACTTCTAGCTGTACCTCTTTCCTTCCTTCCTTCCTTCCTTCCTTCCCTCCCTCCCATTACTTCTAGCTGTACCTCCTTCCTCCCTCCCTCCCTCCCTTCCATTACTTCTAGCTGTACCTCCTCCCTCCCTCCCTTCCATTACTTCTAGCTGTACCTCCTTCCTTTCTTCCTTCCTTCCCCCTACTTTAGAACTTCCTGACTACTACTACTGATCAAACTACCTCACTACCTTCTGCTCCCTCCCTCCCATTCTCCCCTTACTAACTCCCCTCCCTCCCTTCTCATTCCCATCTTCCTTCCTTCCTTCCTCCTTCCCTTCCATTACTTCTAGCTGTACCTCTTTCCTTCCTTCCTTCCTTCCCTCCTCCCTCCCTCCCATTACTTCTAGCTGTACCTCCTTCCCTCCTCCCTCCCTCCCTCCCATTACTTCTAGCTGTACCTCCTTCCTTCCTTCCTTCCTTCCTCCCTTCCATTACTTCTAGCTGTACCTCCTTCCTTCCTTCCTTCCTCCCTTCCATTACTTCTAGCTGTACCTCCTCCCTCCCTCCCTTCCATTACTTCTAGCTGTACCTACTCCCTCCCTCCCTTCCATTACTTCTAGCTGTACCTTCTTCCTTCCTTCCTTCCCCCTACTTTAGAACTTCCTGACTACTACTACTGATCAAACTACCTCACTATCTGCCGCTCCCTCCCTCCCATTCTCCCCTTACTAACTTCCCTCCCTCCCTTCTCATTCCCATCTTCCTTCCTCCTTTTCTTCCCTTCCTTTCTTCCCCCCTCTCTCTCCCTCCATCCCTTCTTATTCCCATCTTCCTTCCCCCTCCCTGCCTTCTTCTCATTCCTTCTTTCCTTCCACCCTCCCTCCCTCTCCTCATCCCCATCTTTATTTATTTATGCATTTGTCAAACATGTATAGAACAGTAGTAGTTTGTGTAAACGTAAGTAAAAAAGTAACGATAAAAGAGGCAATATGACACTAGGACAGGAATGGTAGGCACAATGGTATTCTGTTGCATGCTCCTTACAGACTTAGGAATGGGGTGAGGTCAACAGTAGACAGTATAAGGTTAAATTGGGGGGGGGGGTTTGGGGAAGAAATAACAGAATCAGCCAGTGCATTCCAGGCATTGATCCCTCTGTTGCTGAAGTCGTATTTTCTGCAGTCGAGTTTGGAGCGGTTTACATTGAGTTTGAATCGACTGTGTGCTCGTGTATTGCTGCGGATGAAGGCGAAGTAGTCATTTATAGGAAGGACATTTTGGTATATGATTTTATGAACTACATTTAGATCAGATCGGAGGCAACATAGTTGTAAATTGTGTAATCCCAGTATTTCAAGTCTGGTGGGATGAAGTATTTTGTGGTGGGTGGAGGAGTGAAGGACTCTCCTTGTGAAAAATTGCTGGACTCTCTGAGTTGTATTAATGTCTGATATGCAATGCAGGTTCCAGACAGGTGAGCTGTATTCCAGAATTGGTCTAACAAATGTTTTGTAAGCTCTGGTTATTGGTGTAATATTACCAGAGAAGAAGCTACATAAGATTGGATTATCTTCCTTCCCCCTTTCTTCCTTCTTCTCATTCCCATCTTCCTTCCCTCTCCCTCCCTTCTTCTCATTCCCATCTTCCTTCCTTCCTTCCTTCTCATTCCCATCTTCCTTCCTTCCTTCCTTCCTTCTCATTCCCATCTTCCTTCCTTCCTTCTCATTCCCATCTTCCTTCCTTCCTTCCTTCTCATTCCCATCTTCCTTCCTTCCTTCCTTCCTTCCTTCTCATTCCCATCTTCCTTCCTTCCTTCCTTCTCATTCCCATCTTCCTTCCTTCCTTCCTTTCTTCCACCCTTCTCATTCCCATCTTCCTCCCTCCTTATTTATTTATTTTTATTTATTTATTTTGCCCAATACACAATGAGAGTTTTAGTGGGTATATATCTATATACAAATAGTAAAATACATGAAGAAGGTTATAGAGGACATACTCATAGTAAAATATATCTAAGAAAGAATAGAATAGAAGATATAGGAATAGAACATATCAATGAAAGAATAGAAGAAGAGATATAGGAATAGAAGAAAGGTATAGGAGATATAGGAGAGCAAAAGGACAGGGGACGGAAGGCACTCTAGTGCACTTGTACTTGCCCCTTACTGACCTCTTAGGAATCTGGAGAGGTCAACCGTGGATAATCTAAGGGTAAATTGTTGGGCGTTTGGGGATGACACTATGGAGTCTGGTAATGAGTCCCACGCTTCGACAACTTGGTTACTGAAGTCATATTTTTTACAGTCAAGTTTGGAGTGGTTAATATTAAGTTTAAAACTGTTGTGTGCTCTTGTGTCGTTGTGGTTGAAGCTGAAGTAGTCGCCGACAGGCAGGACGTTGCAGCATATGATCTTGTGGGCAATACTTAGATCTTGTTTAAGGCGTCTTAGTTCTAAACTTTCTAGGCCCAGGATTGAAAGTCTAGTCTCGTAGGGCGTTCTATTTCGAGTGGAGGAGTGAAGGGCTCTTCTGGTGAAGTATCTTTGGACATTTTCAAGGTGTTGATGTCTGAGATGCGATATGGGTTCCAAACAGATGAGCTGTATTCGAGGATGGGTCTGGTGAAAGTTTTGTAAGCTCTGGTAAGTCATGTGAGATTGCCAGAGCAGAAGCTACATAGGATTAGGTTTACAACTCTTGAAGCCTTCTTGGCTATGTTGTTGCAGTGGGCTTTGGCACTTAAATCTTTTGTTATTAGTATGCGGAGATCTTTAACCGAGTGGGGATTATCTGTGATAATTTGATTATTCAGTTCGTATTTGGAGTTCAGATTCTTCTTCCCAATGTGGAGGACAGAGCATTTGCTAGTTGATATTTGGAGTTGCCATGTGTTGGACCACTCAGAAACAGATTTCAGGTCTTTTTGGAGAGTATTTGAATATCCTACGAAAATAGACTAACAATCCTGGGCCTAGAAAGCCTAGAACTACGGCGCCTAAAACACGATTAGAGTATTGCCCACAAGATCATATGCTGCAATGTCCTACCGGTCAATGACTACTTCAGTTTCAACCGCAACAACACAAGAGCACGCAACAGATTCAAACTTAATACGAACCGCTCCAAACTTGACTGTAAAAAATATGATTTCAACAATCGAGTTATCGAAGCGTGGAACTCATTGCCGGACTCAATTGTGTCAACCCCTAACCCCCAACATTTCTCCCTTAGACTCTCCACGATTGACCTCTCCAGGTTCCTAAGAGGCCAGTAAGGGGCGTACATAAGTGCACTGGTGGGCCTTTCGTCCCCTGTCCAATTGTCTTTCCTTTCTTTCACCTATCATATATATATTCTCTTCCTTTTATATATCTTCTCCTCTAAGTTCACTTTTACCCTTATATATATTACCACATGTCTATTTTTCTTCCTATGTATTTGTATATTGGACAAATGAATAAAATAAATAAATAAAATAAAAATAGTTGTGTTATCCTTATTCCCATCTTCCTTCCTTCCTTCCTCCCTCCTTATTCCCATCTTCCTTCCTTCCTTCCTCCCTCCTTATTCCCATCTTCCTTCCCCCTCTCTCACTCCTTCTCCTTCTCATCTTCCTTCCTCCCTCCCTTCTTCTCATTCTCATCTTCCTCCCTCCCTCCTTCCCATTTTCCTTCCCCCTCCCTCCCTTCTTCCTTCCTTCCTTCCTTCCCCCTCCCTCCCTTCTTCCTTTCCTTCTCCAAAGAGCTGCAGGGCAGGCTGGGTAGCATCCTTTGCCCTGACCCCTTCCCCTGGCTTTCCACCACTGCCAACCAAGCCCCTTTTGGCGAGAGACTCCCAGGGCGCCCGGCCCAAGCGGCATACTTTCCCTGGGCAGGAGAATGGCGTTCTTTGTGCGTGGGCGGCCTTTTCAAAACCGGCCTTTGTTTCCCCACTCGTACCAGGAACAGAAACTGTCCTGCTTTCTTCTCCCAGCCAGTTCTCTGGCCTGAATAAAAGAGAATTGTTTGCTGACATTTCTCTCTAAGGGGGACAAAAAGCGCCAGTGAAACCTCCCTGGGCGGAGTGGGGCCTTCTCACGCGGATTGAATGACAAGGTGACCCGGGAATGGGGTGACTCAGCTCCGCACTTCTCCTTAAGTCGCTCTGCATTGCAGGCAGTCCGCGATTTGCAACGGCTTGGATTTGATTACTAGAGTTGGAAGGGATCTTAGAGGGAGACCCCCCAATATATGCATTTTACTATATACCTTATTAAAGCCTTAAATGCTTCTGTAATGCTTTTATTTATTTTATTAAGGGGCGTACATAGGTGCACTGATGTGCCTTTCATCCCCTGTCCAATTGTCTTTCCGTTCTCTCACTTTTCATATATATTTTCTTTCTTTCATATATCCTCTCCTCTAAGTTCACTTTTACCCTTATATATATTACTACATGTCTATTTTTCTTCCTATGTATTTGTGTATTGGACAAATGAATAAATAAAATAAATATCCATTCCCCTTTGAGTTTTAAAAGTTAATATCAAAATACACTGCTCAAAAATAAATAAAGGGAACACTTAAACAACACATCGTAAGACGTAAATCAAACGTCTGTGAAACCACTTAGGAAGCAATACTGATTGACAGTCAATTTCACATGCTGTTGTGCAAATGGAATAGTTGCGCAAATGAAATATTAAATGAGAATATTTCATTCATTCAGATCTAGCATAGAAACATAGAAATATAGAAGACTGACGGCAGAAAAAGACCTCCTGGTCCATCTAGTCTGCCCTTATACTTAATGGACCTTCCAAACAAACAAGCAAGCAGAGAAAAAGAAAATTTAGGGATTGATTTCCATTTTTATTTTTTTGCTGTCTCCCCAGTTTTGAAGTAAATAAAGCCAGTTTCATCTCAAATGCCAGCATTGTCCTTCTTTAAACAAAAATAAACAAATAAATCCTTGTTTCGTTAAGGCAAATCCTGCAGTAAAACAAGATATATTTCTCCTTATTGTATTTTTGGGCCTTTCTTGTGACCCGATTAACTTTATTTATATATATATATATTTAGCAGCAAGCATGGTCTGTCCAAACAGAGAGAAAGTGATGTAACTTCTTCAAAATATAATCCCGCAATGCGAAAGGACGGAGAATTAATGAAAAGTTAATATATCGTGCGAACACCCAAAGGGATCGATCCAGGTTCTTTCTCTCCTGGATTAGTTTCCATCTATCGTTTCTGGTCCTGCCTTCTGATGCTTTGGAAAATAAGTGGACCCCCCCCCCCCTTCTCTTCAAACATTAGAAGACTGTTCTCAGGTCCCCACTGGTCCTTCTCTTCTCTAGACTGTCCTGCCTGAAAAACCTTCAAACCTCCGTTCCATCATCTCCTTCAGACAAAGATCCAAAGGTCAAAGGGAAGACCAACCCTTTCCCCTTCCGGATCTCTCTACAACCTGCCTCCACCCTCCAGTCATATTTGCTACATCCTTGGTCCTCCATCCAGTGGGGCAGCTTCCAAACTCCTCTTTGCTACCTTTCCTTTGGCTTCTTTCTGAGACGGCTTCCCTCGCGTGCCTCCACTCTTAGAAACATAGAAACATAGAAGTCTGACGGCAGAAAAAGACCTCATGGTCCATCTAGTCTGCCCTTATACTATTTTCTGTATTTTATCTTAGGATGGATATATGTTTATCCCAGGCATGTTTAAATTCAGTTACTGTGGATTTATCTACCACGTCTGCTGGAAGTTTGTTCCAAGGATCTACTACTCTTTCAGTAAAATAATATTTTCTCATTTTGCTTTTGATCTTTCCCCCAACTAACTTCAGATTGTGTCCCCTTGTTCTTTTGTTCACTTTCCTATTAAAAACACTTCCCTCCTGGACCTTATTTAACCCTTTAATATATTTAAATGTTTCGATCATGTCCCCCCTTTTCCTTCTGTCCTCCAGACTATGCAGATGGAGTTCATGAAGTCTTTCCTGATACATTTTATGCTTAAGACCTTCCACCATTCTTGTAGCCCGTCTTTGGACCTGTTCAATTTTGTCAATATCTTTTTGTAGGTGAGGTCTCCAGAACTGAACACAGTATTCCAAATGTGGTCTCACTAGCATTCTATATAGCGGGATCATAATCTCCCTCTTCCTGCTTGTTATACCTCTAGCTATGCAGCCAAGCATCCTACTTGCTTTCCCTACTGCCTGACTGCACTGCTCACCCATTTTGAGACTGTCAGAAATCACTACCCCTAAATCCTTTTCTTTTGAAGTTTTTGCTAACACAGCAAATACTTCAAAAGAAAAGGATTTAGAGGTAGTGACGTCTTGGGCTTCAGACTCTGTATGCTCAGGTGTAAAGTCCCGGTTGGAAAAATGGAGCGGCAATCGCAGCTCCAACTGACCAGTGGGTGGGCACGTGCATCGGGGCGAGATTCCGTTTCTGTGCATGGACAGGAAACAGAATCGCGCACGAGGATTCGGCTTCGGCACAAGATTCGCCTTCGGCACTTGCATGAAAGCAAGGGAACCCCCAAAATTTAGCAAAATCTCTAGCACACTGTTGTGATTCAGCCTGAGGCTCCTCAGGGAACGGCTGGAACTCTGCCGGATCCATGCTCAGAGGGGGAGGACGATGAACAGGAGGGGGAGGACCAGGCAGAAGAGGAAGAGGAGGAGGGAGAGCAGCCTGAGACCCCCGGGGGGGGCTCTCCCCAGCGAGTAGCCTGGATTCATTAGATGAAGACGCCCAGGCTATCATAGATATGAGGCAGAGACGGGCAGCCCAAAGACGGGGCCAATTAGCAAGGTATTTCCATCCCTGAATTGGTAACAGCTGGGTTTGGGTGTAGTTCTCCTCAGCAGGGTTGAAAAGGCAGGCCCGCCCTTACTGTATTGTGGAGAGGTATCAATTGGGAGTCCTGTGACCTTGCTTCGATTCTTGGCGTCTCTGATCCTGGCTTGTGGCTTCGAAGGCTGAAGACTTGGGGGAGGCGTGGGTTTTATTACCTCCAGTGTTGTTTTTGCCAGCAAGAATCCTGTTTTGTTGCCTGGCCATCGTGAAACCTCTGTGAAGCTTCATAACGTTCCTGTCTGTAAGAACAGTTTTTGTTACCTGTGTTTGCTTTCAAATATATAAACTGCCTTTGCTTTTTACCAGTGTGTCTGGCTACTCTTTTTAGTTGGTGTTGGCGTCTGGGGGGACCCAGACAGAACACACACTAGTGTCCTCACGTGAGATTCGGCTTCTGAGCTTGCGCAGAAGCAAAGAAATAGCCAAAAATTGGCAAAATCTCTCGCGCCTAGTGTCCTTATGTGAGATTTGGCTTCTGTGCATGCGCGGAAGCAAAAAAATGGCTGAAAATTGGCAAAATCTCTCACGCCTAGTGTCCTTATGTGAGATTTGGCTTCTGTGCATGCGCGGAAGCAAAAAAATGGCTGAAAATTGGCAAAATCTCTCGCGCCTAGTGTCCTTATGTGAGATTTGGCTTCTGTGCATGCGCGGAAGCAAAAAAATGGCTGAAAATTGGCAAAATCTCTCGCGCCTAGTGTCCTTATGTGAGATTTGGCTTCTGTGCATGCGCAGAAGCAAAAAAATGGCTGAAAATTGGCAAAATCTCTCGCGCCTAGTGTCCTTATGTGAGATTTGGCTTCTGTGCATGCGCAGAAGCAAAAAAATGGCTGAAAACTCTCTGTGTGCCCTGTTTTTTTATAAAAACAGACCCTTCTGGGGGTAAAAATGGGTCTGTTTTTGTAAAAAACAGGGCACAGAGTTTGGGAGGCTTGCAGACTGCTTCTGGGAAGGACAAAATGGTTTCTCTTCGGAATCTTGGTGAGTCTTATACACCGGTGCGTTGTATAGTCCGAAAAATACAGTGGTCCTTGACTTAGGACTATAATCGAATTCAACATTTATGTTGTTGAGAGAGACATTTGTAAAACGATTTTCACCCCATTTTATGACCTCTTATGACCGAGACCTTCGTTAAATGAGTTTCGCCCCGTTTTGTAATCTTTTCTTTGCCATTGTGAAGTGAATCACTGCAGTTGATAATTTAGCGACGTGGTTGTTAAAGGCCATTCTGTTTTCCCCCATAGACTTTGCTTATCAAAAGGTCGCATACCCTTGGGACACAGCAACGGTCATAAGTGTGAAGCTGGTTGCCAAGCAGCTGATCAAGGGGATGCTGCAACAGTCATAATTGTGTGTGTGTGTGTGAATTGTTAAGGCACTTTTTCGTGTGCTGTTGTAACTTTGAGCGGTCACTAAATGAACTGCCGTTAAGTCGAGGACTACCTGTAGCCCTCGGTTTATGATCACAATTGAGCCCAACATTTATGTTTGCCAAGTGGGACATTTTGTTAAGTGAGCTTCGCCCCATTTTGCAACCTTTTCTGGTCACCGTTGTTAAGTGAATCGTAGCAGTTGTTAAGTTTAGTCACACGGTCGTTAAGTGAATCTGGCTCCTCTAACTGCTTTGCTCATCAGAGGGTCGCCAAAGAGGAAATCATGTGACCCCGGGATGCAGCAACCGTCATAAATACGAGTCACTCGCCAAGCGTCTGAATTTTGATCACGTAACGCATCGGGATGCTACAACAAAGTGTGAGAAACGGTCATAACCAGTAGTGGGTTGCTACCGATACAGTAGATGACAGTGCAGTGGTAGCGAATGGTGCGTTGCGGGCGCAGCTTTAGTTTTTGCGTCTGTCCCAGCATATTTTTGCTTTTTGCGTGTTGTGGTTAGCTCACGGCCAGCTCCTCTGGTAACAGATTTTGACCCGTCGGAGCACCGGAGACCTGTGTGGCTCTCAGAGGGTTGAGACAGTGATGGGGAAGGAAAGATGTAAGTTGAAGGTGCCGGAGAGGTAAGAGGAGAGGTAGAGGACCCTGCAGTGCCTATGGAACTCCCAGCTAGGACCTCGTCTGGGTCGGATGAGGAGGGGGTGATTAATGACCCCATTCTCAACGTCCGGGTGCAAAGGATGACGGGACGACAGGAACAGCTGCACAGACGCAGAAGAAGATCTTAAATCACAGCTGGGAGTAATTAGGGAATCCTGCAGCAGGCTTAAAAGAGGAGGTTTTGTGGGAGAGCTCTTTGCAGGAGTTATCGTTTGTGGTTTAACAGAGACAACGAAACAGATGCGGAGTTCCGTCTCTAAACCAACACCTTGCATCTTTGGGAAACAACCCAGTTTTTCGACAATTGTGTTTCGAGAAGCTCTTGAAAAATAGAGTGAGTAGCTTTGCTGCAGCCCAGTTTGGAGGCATTCTTTACAAACCTTGTGGGGGGGGTTTGAAACATTCGTTATCAGCTTGGCAGTCCACCCCGACCTTTTGATCATAAACAGACATTCTTCTGCTGTCACTGCGGCTCTCAGCCAATTTGTAAAGCAATATATATTTTGTGTTTCGGAAACCTTCAGTCTGTGTGTGGGATTTTGTCGTTCCAGACCCACCAGGCAGTACAGTGTGAAGGTGTAGAAGCAAAACCTCACAAGGGAATGCACGCAAGACAGAAGTTTTGGTGGTTCTTTGCTTCTGTGCATGCGCAGAAGCAAAATTCGTCCCCTCGTGAGATTTCAGTGCATTTTTGCTACCTGCTCATGCGCAGAAGCAAAAACACATTGGTATATGCACACGCAAGAGAACTAAAGTTGCCCGCGCAGCAGACCAGTAGCAGCGGTAATGGCAATCCGTCTCTAGTCATAACCGCGTGGATGCTTAGACAGTCTCAATTATGAAAAACAGCCCTTTTTTTCAGTGTCGTTGAAACTTCAAACGGTCACTCAATGAACCTGGTGCAAGTCAAGGCTAATTGCCTGAACTTGCACCCAGGACTTTGGCACAGAGGAGCAGCAAGCTAGCCAGTCAAAGTGCTCAGGCATTGGGAGGGAACCTCCTTCTCCCCCAGGCGGTCTTGAGGTACGGAGGGGTCACCACTGAGCAGGCCATGCCCACCGGTCCAGAAGAGCTATATGGTACTCCATGGCAGCTACTTCTCCTGGGGTCCCTCCGGCTCGAAGAGGCTGCCCTGCAGGATCCGGATGGAGGCCGGCAAGTGGAAGAGGGCGGCGGCAAAGGCGGCAAACAGGACGAGGTTGCCCAGCATGGTGGCGCCCAGCACGACGAAGGTGCAGGTGAACATGGCCGGCGGGGTGTGGGCGCTCAGCCACGTCCGCCGAGAGTTCATGTCGCCCAGGATGGCTTCCAGCTGGAAATGGGTGCCCACCACGGCACAGATGTGGAACAGCTGGTGGCTGTGGCCTACAAATAGTAGAGAGGAGGAAGGGAGAGAATAACAGAACAAGAGTTGGAAGGGACTCTGGAGGTCATCTAGTCCAACCCCACTTCCCCCAAGCAGGAGATCCTAGACCAGTGATGGCAAACCTTTTTTAGTCCGCGTGCCAAAAGGGGTGTGTTGGGGGTCTGCTAGCATGCGTTCACGTGCCCATACTCCTTCCCTCCCCCCGACACATGCGTACCACCCTGCTCTGCCCCCCCGCATATGCGCACCAGCCTTTCTGGGAAAAAACCCCCAAATGGGCAAACAGGAAGTTCGGGAAAAGGCATTTCTGGTTTGCCTTTGTGCTGTTTTTTTGCACTCTGGAGACATCAAGGAAGCTGCTTGAAGCTCCAGAGTGCAAAAAAAAACAGCACAATGGGCAAACCGGAAGTGCGTTTCCCAGAAGTCCTGTTTTAGGTGTGAAAGCCAGGTGTGTGACTTTGAGCCAATCGATAGGAGATGGTGAGTTCTACACCTGAGGCACAAAAGTCTCGGAGACTTTGGGCCAGTCACTATTTATCGGAACAACCTCACCTCACAGGATTGTTTTTCCGTGGGGAAAATACCAGGGTTATCCAGAAAGTAAGGTTACAAGGCACGTAGCTCTTGAGAGGAACGTTTGCGGGAGAAGTTGGTTATTTATTTATTCATTCATTCATTCATATTTTATTTATTTTATTTTATTTTATTTTATTTTATTTTATTTTATTTTATTTTATTTTATTTTATTTTATTTTATTTTATTTTATTTTATTTTATTTTATTCTATTCTATTTTATTTTATTTTATTTTATTTTATTTTATTTTATTTTATTTTATTTGAATTGATTTGTATGCTGCCCCTCTCCATGGACTCGGGGCGGCTAACAACAGTGATAAAAACAGAATGTAAAAATCCAATACTAAAACAGCTAAAAACCCTTGTTATAAAACCAACCATACATACAAACATACCATGCACAAATTGTAGAAGCATAGGGGGAAAGATTATCTTAGTTCCCCCATGCCTGACGGCAGAGGTGGGTTTTGAGAAGCTTACGAAAGGCAAGGAGGGTGAGGGCTATTCTAATCTCTGGGGGGAGTTGGTTCCAGAGGGCCCGGGCCGCCACAGAGAAGGCTCTTCCCCTGGATCCAGCCAAACGACATTGTTTAGTTGAGGGGATCCAGAGAAGACACACTCTGTGGGAACTAACTGGTCGCTGGGATTCGTGCGGCAGAAGGCGGTCCCAGAGATAATCTGGTCCGGTGCCATGAAGGGCTTTATAGGTCATAACCAACACTTTGAATTGTGACCGGAAACTGATCGGCAACCGATGCAGACTGCGGAGTGTTGGTGTAACATGGGCATACCTAGGGAAGCCCATGATTGCTCTCGCAGCTGCATTCTGCGTGTAGTGGGAAGCCAGCAGAAGAAAACGATCAGTGCCAGTGGTCAGTAGGTCACCGACTGGCATTGTAGTGAAGGTTAGAGGTGAGTGTCCTCATTCCGTTTCACTCCAAGTGCAAAGTATATAATGCTACCTGAATGCTAAGACCATGAAGATGCTTACAACATCGACAGTCAGTGCCGCCAAAGAATTTCTCGACCTTTTCGAGATTGAGGAGAGTGACAGGAGATGAAACTTGGGCTTATCATCATACTCCAGAGAGCAAA
This sequence comes from Erythrolamprus reginae, assembly GCF_031021105.1. NCBI lineage: Eukaryota > Metazoa > Chordata > Lepidosauria > Squamata > Dipsadidae > Erythrolamprus > Erythrolamprus reginae. The sequence continues at coordinate 2,579,165 of NC_091962.1, read as the reverse complement.
CGTCAATCAAGGCAGTGGCGCCGTACCTGTTGCCCTTCAGCCAAAAATTTCAAAACACAGCAACCGGCGAGAAAAATCTTGGGCACCCACCGCGCACAAATTTTGGGCACGCATCACAGCAGCGTTCCTCCCGCTAGCATTCAGGAACCATATTAAGAACATAAGAACCTAAGAAGAGCCCTGCTGAATCAGGCCAAAGCCCATCGAGTCCAGCATTCTGTGTCATAAAGTGGCTCCCCAATTGTCCATGGGGATCTTGAGCAGAAAGAGAAGGCAAAACCCTCCCTTTCCCTTGACCCCCAACAAATGGTACCCGAGGAAACCCTGCCTGCCTCAACCAACATAGAGGCGGCACATGGACACCCGTTTCAATAACCACCTATGATACACTTGGCATCCATGAATCTGTCTCATCCTGCCTTGAAGCTATCACGGCTGACAGCTGTCACCACCTCTTCTGGAAGTGAATTCCATCAACCAAGGACCCTCTGGGTGAAGAAATATTTCCCTTTATTTGTCCTCACTTTCTTACCTATGAGCTCTAGGGAGGGCCCCCTCATCCTAGTATAGTGTGATAGAGAAAATAATTTTTCCTCTATCCCCCTTTTCTATCCCATGCGTGACTTTATACACTTCGATCAAGTCACCTTTTCAACGCTGTCTTTCAAGGCTGAAGAGACCAAAGCGTTGCAACCAGACCCATCCTCGAATACAGCTCATCTGTTTGGAACTCATATCGCATCCCAGACATTAACACCTGTGAAAATGTCCAAAGATACTTCACCAGAAGAGCCCTTCACTCCTCCACTCGAAACAGAAGACCCTACGAGACTAGACTTTCAATCCTGGGCCTAGAAAGCTTAGAACTAAGACGCCTTAAACAATATCTAAGTATTGCCCCCAAGATCATATGCTGCAACGTCCTGCCTGTCGGTGACTACTTCAGCTTCAACCACAACAACACAAGAGCACACAACAGATTTAAAGTTAATATTAACCACTCCAAACTTGACTGTAAAAAATATGACTTCAGTAACCAAGTTGTCGAAGCCTGGAACTCATTACGGGACTCCATAATGTCATCCCCACCCCCCCAACACTTTACCCTTAGATTATCTACGGTTGACCTCTCCAGATTCCTAAGAGGTCAATAAGGGGCAAGTACAAGTGCACTAGAGTGCCTTCCATCCCCTGTCCTTTTGCTCTCCTATATCTCCTATACCTTTCTTCTATTCCTATATCTCTTCTTCTATTCTTTCATTGATATGTTCTATTACTATATCTTCTCTTCTATTCTTTCATAGATATCTCCTCTATAACCTTCATCATGTATTTTACTCTCTGTGTGTGTGTGTGTGTGTGTGTGTGTGTGTGTGTATGTGCATATATATATATTAAGGTCTCCCTTAATTTTAAAATTCCAGCTATAAACATTTAACATATATATATATATATATATATATATATATATATATATATATATATATATTTAATTGTTTTCGTAGATTTTCACGGGTACATGTATGTAGATTGTTCTGAGTTCGGGTTTTGCCCCGTGTAATATTTTGATTGTCTATGCGACGTTTCGGTGAAATCACATTCACCATCATCAGGCTGAAGTTGTAAGCTTCTTGCTGCTGTAGATATATTCAAACTTACAAGCTTACAACTTCAGCCTGATGATGGTGAATGTGATTTCACCGAAACATCGCATAGACAATCAAAATATTACACGGGGCAAAACCCGAACTCAGAAAAATCTACATATGTATATGTATATATACACCCACTAAAACTCTCATTGTGTATTGGACTAACTAACTAACTAACTAACTAACTAACTAACTAACTAACTAACTAAATAAATAAATAAATAAATAAATAAATAAATAAATCAACCTGATTTCATAAGGGAGGGGCTCCATTTCCCTGATCATTACAGCGCACACTTCGCCCTTGGTGGAAAACTGAATGAGGACGATCGTCTTTAACCTTCACCACAATGCCAGTCGATGATCTACTGACCACTGGCATTGCTCGTTTTCATCCGCTGGCTTCCCGCTGCACGACAGCCATACCAACTTGCCCCGCGAACATTCCCTGCAAGAGCTACGCGCCTTGTAACCTTACTTCCCGGATAACCCTCGTAGGAAGTTTCCTTGGACGTGTTCGTCACCTTGAGTTACAGGTCGTCCTTGCCTTGCAACAGCTCAACGGAACTGACTAAAGTGAGTTTTCCAAACTTATGACCATTGTGGCATCTTGAAGGTCACCTGATCAAAATTTGCATCCTTGGTATGTACTTAAAGGCAATTGCAGCACTCCAGGGAAATTCAATCCCACTTTTGCAACCTGTTGACAAGCAACGAGGAAGCCAGATTCACTTAACAACCGTGTCATTGACTTGACAGCTAAACTGATTCACTTAACGACCGTGGCAAGAAAAGTCGTAAAATGGAGCAAAACTGACTTAACGACTGCCTTAGCAACAGAAATGTTGGGCTCCATTGCGATCATCATTTCAAGGCACGACCTTATAGATGACCCTCACTCTGTCAAGGACCTTGGAGTACTCATCTCTAATGACCTAAGTGCCAGAGCCCACTGTAACAACTTAGCTAAAAAGGCACTAAGAGCTATTAATCGAATCCTGCATAGCTTCTTCTCTGGCAATATTAATCTACTAACCAGAGCATACAAAACATTTGCTAGACCAGTTCTTGAATATAGCTCACTTCTCTGGATCAGATATCAATACAATCGAGAGAGACCAAAAATATTTCACAAGAAGAGTTTTCAACCCCTCTGTTTGCAACAGAATCCCTTATTCCACCAGACTTGAAATGTTGGGCTTAGATAGTCTAGAACTGTGGTTCTCAACCTGGGGGTCAGGACCCCTTTGGGGGTCGAATGACCATTTCACAGGGGTTGCCTAAGACTCATTACCGGACTCCATAGTGTCATCCCCAAACCCCCAACACTTTACGCTTAGATTATCTACGGTTGACCTATCCAGATTCCTAAGAGGTCAGTAAGGGGTGAGTACAAGTGCACTAGAGTGCCTTCCGTCCCCTGTCCTATTGCTCTCCTATATCTCCTATACCTTTCTTCTATCCCTATATTTCTTCTTCTATTCTTTCATTGATATGTTCTATTACTATACCTTCTTTTCTATTATTTCTTAGATATATTTTACTATGAGTATCTCCTCTATAACCTTCATCATGTATTTTACTATGTGTATATAGATATATACCCACTAAAACCCTCATTGTGTATTGGACAAAATAAATAAATAAAATAAATAAATAAAATTTCCCATAGTGTTAGGAACTAAAGCTTTTATTCTGGCGTCTTGGAACATATTTTTACAATCCGACCAATCAGGTGTTTACAGTGGGTGGGGATGTCCATCTGACCTTCATGCCTATCAGCTTAAAGTTCTGTTGGGAGAATCGGTGCTAGACTTATGGTTGGGGGTCACCACAACATGGGGAACTGAATTAAGAGGTCGTGGCATTAGAAAGGTTGAGAACCACTGGTCCAGAACTTCATCGCCTTCGATCTGACCTAAATGTAGTTCACAAAATAATCTACCACAATGTCATACCTGTCAAAGACTACTTCAGCTTCAACCGCAACAATACACGAGCACACAATGTAAACTCCTCCAAACTCGACTGCAGAAAAGACGACTTCAGCAACAGAGAGGTCAATGCCTGGAATTCACTACCCGATTCTCTGGTTTCTTCCCCAAACCCCCAAAACTTTAACCTTAAACTGTCTACAGTCGACCTCAACCCCAAACCCCCAAAACTTTAACCTTAAACTGTCTACAGTCGACCTCAACCCCAAACCCCCAAAACTTTAACCTTAAACTGTCTACAGTCGACCTCAACCCATTCCTAACGGATCTGTAGGGGGCGTCCATAAGGACACCACTGTGCCTACCATCCCTGTCCTACTGCCTAATTTACCTGTACCTACTTTGCTAATGTTTATATTTATATCAATACCTACTATCTTGTACATGCTTGACTAAATGAATGAATGAATCAATAAACGAGTGAGGGAATGAATGAATGAATGAATGAATGAGTGAGTGAGTGAGTGAGTGAGTGAGTGAGTGAGTGAATGAGTGAGTGAATGAGTGAGTGAATGAGTGAATGAATGAGTGAATGAATCAGTGAGTGAATGAATCAGTGAGTGAATGAGTGAGTGAATGAGTGAGTGAATGAGTGAGTGAATGAGTGAGTGAGTGAATGAGTGAGTGAATGAGTGAGTGAATGAGTGAGTGAATGAGTGAATGAATGAGTGAGTGAATGAGTGAGTGAGTGAGTGCGTGAGTGAATGAATGAATGAGCGAGTGAGTGAATGAGTGAGTGAATGAGTGAGTGAATGAGTGTGTGAATGAGTGAGTGAATGACTGAGTGAATGAATGAGTGAGTGAATGAATGAATAAATGAATGAATGAATGAATGAATGAATGAATCTTCAGACTGCAATACATTTCATGGACCCAATGCAATGTTGGGCTCCGTTGTGACCATCATTTCAAGGACTACCCGATTTATAAAAATAATATGGACGGGATGGTTAACACAAACCCATCCGTTTTCTGGGTTTGGATATTCTTTGTATAATTGTGCATCCCCACTTACCGATGAAATCGAAGCGCCCAGGAGCCAGGCGTTCCGGCAGATGTGAAGCGAAGAGGAAACCGGTAAGCAGAGCAAAGAAAAGGTGGTAGAAATAGCTGGCCACGGAATCGTTCCACGTACAATCGTCGCCAAAACAGAACAAAAGCTGAAAGGAAAGGAGACCACCACGAGTTGGCCCTCGAAAGAAGAATCGGGCAACAGCGCAGGGGTGAAATGTTTCCGGTTCGCTGGTGCCTGTTGGTCATTGGAGAGCCGGTTGCGAAGGGAGCGCGAGGCTCCGCCCACCAACCCGGATGCCGCCATTTGGGTTGGTGCATGCCCAGAGGGTAAAAGAACCTAAATTGTGGTATCCAGGCAAGTGGGCAGAGCTTCACGCTTCTTTTGTGACCGGCTCTCCAACAACCAATAGGCATGAGTGAATCAGGAACATTTCACTTCTTATATAACAGGGTCCATCTTCCCCAGCCTCCCAGGCCGTGGATGATGAATGATGCTCATGACAAGATGGAAATCGCTTTAAGTCGCTTTCAATTGATGTAAATTTATTCTCAATTGCCAAAGCTCTTTAGAGAAAGACCAACTTTGTATTTCTGGAGTAGAACTTAACATCTAGAAAATATTATTTAAATTGATAAATAATATCTATTATTTAACCGCATCCACATTTCCTTTAATTTGGAACCAGAAATGGAGCTCTGCCTGGACAAGGCCAAATAAAAGGTCGTCCTCGACTTACAACAGTCCAGTTAGCGGAGGTTCAAAGTTAGAACGGCGCCGAAAAGAAGCGATTTAGGATCGTTTGTCACATTAACAATTTGCGTAGCATCCACATGATTCTCTGATCAAAATTCGGGCACCTGGCCACTGGTTTCTAGCTACTTCAGCTTGTGATTTAAAACGGCACATTCTTTGCTTTGTGAAGAGCTCTGGACTTCAAGCTAACTCCTGAACGCCTTCGTTTCTGAATATTATTGCAGCTGGGTAATTATTGTCGTGCTTATCTCTTTCTGGGATTCTAGCTAGCTGATAAGACTTTTTAAGCATTTCGGCAAAGCCGTTATAAGACTTTAGTTGCATTTTGCAAAGACCTTAACTGTAAATATTCCTTGTACAAAGTAAATCCTTTATTATTTAATCCAGGTGGTCTGCATCTGATTCCTGGGGGGGGGGGGGGGGCTCGGTGCTGGAACAGAATAGATTCACTTAACAAATGCGGCAAGAAAGCTCGTAACGTGGGTCAAAAGCCACTTTAATAAATGTCTCACTTAACCACAGAGATTTGGGGCTTGTACATTGAGGACTACCTGTGTACATCTCCCTTCTAGCTTGAGATAAAGCAGGAGCCCTTTTTTCTAGCCATCATGCAGCTGAGGGCTGGGTGGCCTCTTATCTAGTCATCCCCCAGGCAGCATCTCTTGCCCTCCGAATCCCCCAAGGTCAGCCCCTTCCTAGGAAAAGTTCTTTGTGGCAGGGGGAACCATTTTGACCCCCCATCCGTTCTCAACATTTCCAGAGATGTCCCCCCAGCTTGGCAGCATGTGTGCTGGCCTACAATGGATTCATCTGATAGGCCCCACAGCCCTTCCCGGCATCTCCCTTATCCCATCCCTCGGGCGCCTACCCTGAAGAAAAGTGGGATGTTGTCAAAGAAGAACGGGTAGACGAAGGCAGCCATCCGGGTGGTTTTGCTCCAGCGGGGCGACTCCAGCTCCAGGAACCTAGAGAGCAAGGAAGGGGGAGAGGGGGAGGAGAAGGAAGGAGAGGAAGAGGAGAAAAGAAGAGAAGGAACAGGAGAAAGGAAAGGAGGAGGAGGAGAGGAGATGAGAGAGGGAGAACAGGAGGAAGGGGAGGAGGAGGAGAGGAAAAGAGGAGAAGGAGCAGGAGAAAGGGAAGGAGGAGGAGACGAAGAGAGGATAGAGAGAAGGAGGAAGAAACAGAGGAGGGGAAAGAAGAGGAGAAGAAAAGAGGAGAATGAGCAGGAGGAAGAGGAGAAAGGGAAGGAGGGTGAGAAGAAAAGAGAAGGAGCAGGAGGAGCAGAAAGAACAGGAGGAGGAGGAGAAAAGAGGAGGAGGAGCAGGAGAAAGGGAAGGAAGAGGAGAAGAAGAAGAGGGAAGGTGGAGAAGGAAGAAGAACAGGAGGAAGAGGAGAAAAGAGGAGAAGGAGCAGGAGGAAGAGGAGAAAGGGAAGGAGGGTGAGAAGAAAAGAGAAGGAGCAGGAGGAGCAGAAAGAACAGGATGAGGAGGAGAAAAGAGGAGGAGGAGGAGGAGGAGGAGAAAGGGAAGGAGGAGGAGAAGAAGAGGGAAGGTGGAGAAGGAAGAAGAACAGGAGGAAGAGGAGAAAAGAGGAGAAGGAGCAGGAGGAACAGGAGAAAGGGAAGGAGGGTGAGAAGAAAAGAGAAGGAGCAGGAGGAGCAGAAAGAACAGGAGGAGGAGGAGAAAAGAGGAGGAGGAGCAGGAGAAAGGGAAGGAGGAGGAGAAGAGGGAAGGTGGAGAAGGAGCAGAAAAACAGGAGGAGGAGGAGAAAAGAGGACGAGGAGCAGGAGAAAGGGAAGGAGGAGGAGGAGGAGAAGAGGGAAGGTGGAGAAGGAGCAGAAAGAGCAGGAGGAGGAGAAAAGAGGAGGAGCAGGAGAAAGGGAAGGAGGAGGAGAAAAAGAGGGAAGGTGGAGAAGGAAGAAGAACAGGAGGAAGAGGAGAAAAGAGGAGAAGGAGCAGGAGGAACAGGAGAAAAGGAAGGAGGGTGAGAAGAAAAGAGAAGGAGCAGCGGGAGCAGAAAGAACAGGAGGAGGAGGAGAAAAGAGGAGGAGGAGCAGGAGAAAGGGAAGGAGGAGGAGGAGAAGAGGGAAGGTGGAGAAGGAGCAGAAAGAGCAGGAGGAGCAGGAGAAAAGAGGAGGAGCAGGAGAAAGGGAAGGAGGAGGAGAAGAATAGGGAAGGTGGAGAAGGAAGAAGAACAGGAGGAAGAGGAGAAAAGAGGAGAAGGAGCAGGAGGAACAGGAGAAAAGGAAGGAGGGTGAGAAGAAAAGAGAAGGAGCAGGAGGAGCAGAAAGAACAGGAGGAGGAGGAGAAAAGAGGAGAAGGAGAAGGAGAAGAGGAAGGAGGAGGAGAAGAAGAGGGAAGGTGGAGAAGGAGGAAGAACAGGAGGAAGAGGAGAAAAGAGGAGAAGGAGCAGGAGGAAGAGGAGAAAGGGAAGGAAGAGGAGAAGAAGAGGGGAGGGGGAGAAGGAGGAGGAACAGGAGGAAGGAAGGGAAGAGTGGAAGAAGAGGAAGAAGAAAAAGAAGAAATGTCCTGACATCGAAAATAATTAACCAGTGGAACAGCTTGCCACCAGAAGTTGTGGGTGCTCCATCAATGGAGATTTTCAAAAGGAGACTGGACAGCTATCTGTCCAGAATGGTATCGGGTCTCCTGTTTGAGCAGGGGGTTGGACTAGAAGACCTCCAAGCTCTCTTCTGATGCTGTTATTCTGAAATACCTACCTAGAATAGCAAGAAAGGCTGGTGCAGATAAAAGAATTGATGGCAGCCATGGGGACAAACCAGTGGTGCCCCAGGCTGTTGACCCATCGATCCGGCATCGCGTAGGCGCCATATGTGAATGCACAACCTGAAACATACACAAGGAAACAGTTAGTTGGTGTGCGTGTGGTGTGCATGTGTGTGTGTGGCTTCTAGTCCTGCCTCTTTGCCTCAAGGTTCAGAATTATGCAATACTTTGCAGTTGATTCCCTGTCCTATAGGAGAAAAATGAGAGTTCTCAAGCCCATCTAAGCATAATTTTTGAAAAATCCTTCAGGACTAGCCTCTTTCCCAACTTATGGTCATTAGCTACTACAGTCATCCTTTTCTTCAAAAAAGGAGCTCCAAGTAATGTTGAAAATTATTGTTCTGTCCCAGCGACAAGCCCCACCCAAGAAAATATCCCAAGAGAGAAATCCGAGCAGACATCTGGAACATAACGAATGTTGACTTCCACACTGAAGCATCATGTGGATCAACCTTAAATAGCCTAAGGGTGTGGCCAATTGTTCTAGAGAGCTACTCATGCAGTGACCTCCTCTTGCTTAGCCACTCGTGCCTTCTGGCAACTCTGTGTACCCTAGCATCAAGAAGAGGCTCCTCCTCTTCTCCTGAGTCACTCGTGCACACCTTGGGAGGTGCAGAAGGCCCTGTTTGGCTTCTTCTCTGACCTCCTCACTATTAAACTTGAGCCTATTATTATTATTATTATTATTATTATTATTATTATTATTATTATTATTATTATTATTATTATTTTAGACTTGTATGCCACCCCTCTCCGGAGACCCAGGGCCTAGGGTACCCGGCCACAACAGTCGCTTGATCCTCAGGATCTGTGGCCAGCTGTGCGGGACACAGATGGGCCACAACAATTACAGACCAATCTCTTTATATTGCATCACCTGCAAAGTCATGTAATCAATCATAAATCAATCCATTATCTTTCACCTAGAAACCAACAACCTCCAATTTGGTTTCAGAAAAAAGTTATCCTGTAACCTGCAACTCCTACACTTCAAAAACATATGGACTACACATCTCAATCAGGGCAACTCAATAGACACAATTTACTTACATACATGTGAAGTTTTTTTCAGCAGATATATACTCGGCATTCCCAGAGAGAGAACGACGGAGATCTGCCTCTACCTAGGATCGAACTCACGGCCTTGACTGTGAGGCGAGAGCTCCAACTTGAGACCTCACTGGTTGGCTGCAAGCGGGGTTACTGCGACCGCTGCTATTGGTGCACCGCGCATGGAGCTTCAGGTCTCTGGTGTGCGTGCACATCCCAGCAAGATTTTGCTTCTGCGCATGAGATTTCAGCCATTGTTTTGCGCAGAATCCTCTTGTGTGATTTTGCTTCCTGCCCATGCGCAAAAGCAAAATCTTGCTGGGACGTGTTTGTGTGTACACCAAACAGCCAAAGCTGCATACGCAGCTCCAGTTTTACTACTGTTGTGGGATCCTCATCCATACCGATAGGAACAAGCCCACTGCAACAACATTGTCAAAAAAGGCTTTAAAGAGTTGTTAACCTAATCCTTCGCAGCTTCTTCCCTGGTAATTTTGAACTGCTAACAAGAGCTTACAAAACATTTGTCAGACCAATTCTAGAATACAGCTTGCCTGCATGGAACCCACATTGCATATCTGACATCAACACAATTGAGAGAGTCCAGAAATATTTCACAAGAAGAGTCCTTCGCTCCTCTTCTCACAACAAAATACCTTACTCCGCCAGACTTGAAATTCTTGGCTTAGACAACTTACAACTCCGTCGTCTCCTTTCCGACTTAATTATAGTTCATAAAATCATATACCAAAATGTCCTACCTGTTAACGACTACTTCACCTTCAACCGCAACAAGACACACGCACGAAATCGATTTAAACTAAATGTCAACCGCTCCAAACTTGACTGCAAAAAATACGACTTCAGCAACAGAGTAATCAACGCCTGGAATGCACTACCTGATTCTGTGGTTTCTACTGCTAACCCCAAAACCTTTAACCTTAGACTATCTACAATTGACCTCTCCCCCTTTCTAAGAGGTCTGTAAGGGGCGTGCATATGCGCACCACTGTGCCTACTGTCCCTGTCCTATTGTCTTCTTTTGTTACTTTTTATCATTACTTATCTAATGTTTTATTTGTACAAATTATCACCCTATAATCAGAGAGGGTCTGCAACTTGGGCATCCTCCTCGATCCACAACTCACATTAGAGAAACATCTTTCAGCTGTGGCGAGGGGGGCGTTTGCCCAGGTCCGCCTGGTGCACCAGTTGCGGCCCTACTTGGACCGGGACTCACTGTTCACAGTAACTCATGCCCTCATCATCTCGAGGCTCGACTACTGTAACGCTCTCTACATGGGGCTACCTTTGAAAAGTGTTCGGAAACTTCAGATCGTGCAGAATGCAGCTGCAAGAGCAATCATGGGCTTTCCTAAATATGCCCATGTTACACCAACACTCCGCAATCTGCATTGGTTGCCGATCGGTTTCCAGTCACAATTCAAAGTGGACCAGAATATCTCCGGGACCATCTTCTGCCACACGAATCCCAGCAACCAGTTAGGTCCCACAGAGTTGGCCTTCTCTGGATCCCATCGACTAAACAATGTTGTTTGGCGGGATCCAGGGGAAGAGCCTTCTCTGTGGCGGCCCTGACCCTCTGGAATCAACTCCCCCCGGAGATCAGAATTGCCCCCACCCTCCTTGCCTTTCGTAAGCTCCTTAAAACCCACCTCTGTCGTCAGGCATGGGGGAATTGAGATATTCCCTCCCCCCCCCTAGGCTTATAAAATTTATGCATGGTATGTCTCTATGTATGATTGGTTTCTTAAACTGGGGTTTGTTTGTTTGTTTACATTACTTTTAGTATTAGATTTGTTAATATTGTCTTTTTGCTGTTGTTAGCCGGCCCGAGTCTACGGAGAGGGGCGGCATACAAATCTAATAAATCAAATCAATAAAACAAACAATAAAACAAACAATAAAACAAACAATAAAACAAACAATAAAACAAACAATAAAACAAACAATAAAACAAACAATAAAACAAACAATAAAACAAACAATAAAACAAACAATAAAACAAACAATAAAACAAACAATAAAACAAACAATAAAACAAACAATAAAACAAACAATAAAACAAACAATAAAACAAACAATAAAACAAACAATAAAACAAACAATAAAACAAACAATAAAACAAACAATAAAACAAACAATAAAACAAACAATAAAACAAACAATAAAACAAACAATAAAACAAACAATAAAACAAACAATAAAACAAACAATAAAACAAACAATAAAACAAACAATAAAACAAACAATAAAACAAACAATAAAACAAACAATAAAACAATAAAACAATAAAACAATAAAACAATAAAACAATAAAACAATAAAACAATAAAACAATAAAACAATAAAACAATAAAACAATAAAACAATAAAACAATAAAACAATAAAACAATAAAACAATAAAACAATAAAACAATAAAACAATAAAACAATAAAACAATAAAACAATAAAACAATAAAACAATAAAACAATAAAACAATAAAACAATAAAACAATAAAACAATAAAACAATAAAACAATAAAACAATAAAACAATAAAACAATAAAACAATAAAACAATAAAACAATAAAACAATAAAACAATAAAACAATAAAACAATAAAACAATAAAACAATAAAACAATAAAACAATAAAACAATAAAACAATAAAACAATAAAACAATAAAACAATAAAACAATAAAACAATAAAACAATAAAACAATAAAACAATAAAACAATAAAACAATAAAACAATAAAACAATAAAACAATAAAACAATAAAACAATAAATAATTGTTTGACAAAATAAATAAAATAAATAAACCTGATACTGGTTGGCTGAGTATTTGAGGAATTGTAGGAGGACAGCCTTCCAACCGCCTTACCTAGACTATAGAGGCTAAGGGCGTTGTAGTCCAAGAAATAGCAGATGTGCCGCGCATGGATGGACATGGTGCTGAAGGTGTGTGCGCAGCTGGAGGCGAAGGGATAGAGGCAGACCATAGCCATATAGGCAAGGAAGGGCCAGCTGTATGTGTCACTCCAGAAGTCCAGGCGATAGGAGAGCATCACAAAGCGCCACAAGAAATACCTGGAAAGTGAGAAAGTTTTATTTATGTATTTATTTATTAGATTTGTATGCCGCCCCTCTCCGAAGACTCGGGGCGGCTAACAGCAATATAAAAAGACAATGTAAACAAATCTAATATTAAAAATAATCTAAAAAACCCCAATTTAAAGAACCACTCATACATACAAGCATACCATGTATAAATTCTATAAGCCTAGGGAGAAGGGAAAATTTCAATTCCCCCATGCCTGACGACAGAGGTGGGTTTTAAGGAGCTTGCGAAAGGCAAGGAGGGTGGGGGCAACTCTGATATCTGGGGGGAGCTGGTTCCAGAGGGTTGGGGCTGCCACAGAGAAGGCTCTTCCCCTGGGTCCCGCCAAACGACATTGCTTAGTCGACGGGACCCGGAGAAGGCCAACTCTGTGGGACCTAACCGGTCGCTGGGATTCGTGCGGCAGAAGGCGGTCCCGGAGATATTCTGGTCCAATGCCATCAAGGGCTTTATAGGTCATAACCAACACTCTGAATTGTGACCGGAAATTGATCGGCAACCAATGCAGACTGCAGAGTGTTGGTGTGACATGGGCATACCTAGGGAAACCCATGATTGCTCTCGCAGCTGCATTCTGCACGATCTGAAGTTTCCAAACACTTTTCAGAGGTAGCCCCATGTAGAGAGCGTTACAGTAGTCGAACCTCGAGGTGATGAGGGCATGAGTGACTGTGAGCAGTGAGTCCCGGTCCAGATAGTGCCGTTATCACTGCTGTGAGCCCTTTCGTACCCTGAACTGACCCATCAAACCATGCAGACCACCTGCGCATGAAGATTCAATCCCCCAGGCCCCAAGTACAAGGAGTCCTCAATTTATGATGATTCGCTTAGCGACAATTCAAAGTTACAATGGCCTTGGAAAAAATGCTACTTACGACCATTTTCCCCCCCACACTTAATGACCATCCCAGCATCTTCTAGAGCCACGGGATCGAAATTCAGACACCTGGCAATGGGCTTGTATTTATTTACGGCTGCAATTCACGGCAACAATTCACTTAACAAACGTGTGACTGATTTAACAACAGAAATGATTCGCTTGACAACCGTGGCGAGAAAATGTGTCAAAGTGAAGCAAAGAGGAAGAAGAAGAGGAAGAAGAAGAAAGAAGAGGAACAGGAAGGAGGAGGAGGAGGAGGAGGAAGAAGAAGAAGAAGAAGAAGAAGAAGAAGAAGAAGAAGAAGAAGAAGAAGTAGTAGTAGTAGTAGTAGTAGTAGTGGTGGTGGTGGAAGGAAAAATAAGAGTAGGAGGAGGAAGAGGGAGGAGGAGGAAGAGGAGGAGGAGGAGGAAGAAGAAGAAGATGGAGATGAAGAAGAAGAAGAAGAAGTGGAAGGAAAAGGAAGAAGAAGAAGTGGAAGGGAAAGGAAGAAGAGTAGGATGAGGAAGAAAGAAGAAGAAGGAAGAGGAAGAAGAAGGAGAAGAAGAAGAAGAAGAAGAAGAAGAAGAGTAGGAGGAGGAAGAAAGAGGAAGAGAAAGAAGAAGAAGAAGAAGAAGAAGAAGAAGAAGAAGAAGAAGAAGACGTGGAAGGAAAAGGAAGTAGAGTAGGATGAGGAAGAAAGAAGAAGGAAGAGGAAGAGGAAGAAGAAGGAGAAGGAGAAGAAGAAGAAGAAGAAGAAGAAGAAGAAGAAGAGTAGGAGGAGGAAGAAAGAGGAAGAGAAAAAAGAAGAAGAAGAAGAAGAAGAAGAAGAAGAGGAAGGAAAAGGAAGTAGAGTAGGATGAGGAAGAAAGAAGAAGGAAGAGGAAGAAGAAGAAGAAGAAGAAATGGAAGGAAAAGGAAGAAGAGTAGGAGGAGGAAGAAAGAAGAAGAAGGAAGAGGAAGAAGAAGAAGAAGAAGAAGAAGAAGAAGAAGAAGTGGAAGGAAAAGGAAGAAGAATAGGATGAGGAAGAAAGAAGAAGGAAGAGGAAGAAGAAGAAGAAGGAGAAGGAGAAGGAGAAGAAGTGGAAGGAAAAGGAAGAAGAGTAGGAGGAGGAAGAAAGAAGAAGAAGGAAGAAGAAGAAGAAGGAAAAGGAAGAAGAGGAAGGAAAAGGAAGAAGAGGAAGGAAAAGGAAGAAGAGGAGGAGGAGGAAGAAAGAAGAAGAAGGAAGAGGAAGAAAAAGAAGAAGAGGAGGAGGGGGAGGAGGAGGCAACAACCAAACCCCTGAATTGTGGCTAAAACCTACAAGACTTACCAAGTTGGAAGGAAGTGAGTCCAAATATTGACGGTTTCATTGGTCAGTTGGAAGGAGCTGAGGACGCAATCCAAGGCAGAACTTTTGGGGTGTCGGTACCCCGTCATGATCCCTTCTTCCCAGAAAATCTACAAGATTAAAAAAAAGCGAGGGATACAAAAGGCCCCATGTTGCTTCTGTGGGAACCCCAAAAGTAGCCATCTCAGGTGAGGCTCAACACTCCTCAAATTTAACAGAATAATGTAAGAGTTGTGAGGGACCTTGGAGGTCTTCTAGTCCAGCCCCCTGCTTAAACAGGAGACCCTGTACCATTTCTACGGAATTCATTAATGGGATATAAATTCATATAATTGATTAAATTTAAAATTGGTAAATATTTATATGTTATAGAAACATAGAAGACTGACGGCAGAAAAAGACCTCATGGTCCATCTAGCCTGCCCTTATATTATTTCCTGTATTTTATCTTAGGATGGATCTATGTTTATCCCAGGCATATTTAAATTCAGTGACTGTGGATTTACCAACCACGTCTGCTGGAAGTTTGTTCCAAGCATCTACTACTTTTTCAGTAAAATAATATTTTCTCACGTTGCTTCTGATCTTTCCCCCAACTAACTTCAGATTGTGCTCCCTTGTTCTTGTGTTCACTTTCCTATTGAAAACACTTCCCTCCTGAACCTTATTTAACCCTTTCACATATTTAAATGTTTCGATCATGTCCCCCCTTTCTCTTCTGTCCTCCAGACTACACAGATGGAGTTCATGAAGTCTTTCCTGATACGTTTTATGCTGAAGACCTTCCACCATATTTGTAGCCCGTCTTTGGACCTGTTCAATTTTATCCATATCTTTTTGTAGTTGAGGTCTCCAGAACTGAAAACAGTATTCTAAATGTTATTAGATGAAAGATTGACTATAAGTAAAATAAAGGTTACAAGATGTATAAATTTATGTAATTTGGATTAAATTTAGGATTAGAGAATATATACAGTATTGTACCACCAGGAGGAAGATAAACTATGATGAAAATGAAGGGACTGGTTATGAATTTTGGAATGTTTTTCTTATGACATAAGTTATTAATTAGAAATTATATGGGAAAAAAATATAATTTGATGTTGAATATTAAATATAACTAAATGTGGATTTATTATTGGATAACGTTTTTTAGTTATTGGGAAAGTAAATAAAGATGAGAAGGAGGCACCGCAGCTTAGATTTATAAGTTAGAGATATTTATTTATTTATTTATTTATTTATTTATTTATTTGTTTGTTTGTTTGTTTGTTTGTTTGTTTGTTTATTTATTTATTTATTTATTTATTTATTTATTACTTACTTACTTACTTACTTACTTACTTACTTAGATTTGTATGCCGCCCCTCTCCGAAGACTCGGGGCGGCTCACAACACGTGGAAACAAATCATAAATAATCTGACAATTTAAAATATTAAAGATTTTAAAAAGACCCCATATACTAACAGACATACACACAAGCATACCATACATAAATTAGACATGCCCAGGGGAAGATGTTTCAGTTCCCCCATGCCTGACGGCAAAGGTGGGTTTTAAGGAGTTTACGGAAGGCAGGAAGAGTAGGGGCAGTTCTAATCTCCGGGGGGAGTTGGTTCCAGAGAGCCGGTGCCGCCACAGAGAAGGCTCTTCCCCTGGGGCCCGCCAACCGACATTGTTTAGTTGACGGGACCCGGAGAAGGCCCACTCTGTGGGACCTAATTGGTCGCTGGGATTTGTGCGGCAGGAGGCGGTCTCGGAGGTATTCTGGTCCAATGCCATGAAGGGCTTTAAAGGTCATAACCAACACTTTGAATTGTGACCGGAAACTGATCGGCAGCCAATGCAGACTGCGGAGTGATGGTGAAACATGGGCATACCTAGGTAAGCCCATGACTGCTCTCGCAGCTGCATTCTGCACGATCTGAAGTTTCCGAACACTTTTCAAAGGTAGCCCCATGTAGAGAGCATTACAGTAGTCGAACCTCGAGGTGATGAGGGCATGAGTGACTGTGAGCAATGAGTCCCGGTCCAGATAGGGCCGCAACTGGTGCACCAGGCGAACCTGGGCAAACGCCCCCCTCGCCACAGCTGAGAGATGTTTTTCTAATGTGAGCTGTGGATCGAGGAGGACGCCCAAGTTGCGGACCCTCTCTGAGGGGGTCAATAATTCCCCCCCCAGGGTGATGGACGGACAGATGGAGTTGTCCTTGGGAGGCAAAACCCACAGCCACTCCGTCTTATCCGGGTTGAGCTTGAGTCTGTTGACACCCATCCAGGCCCCAACAGCCTCCAGGCACCGGCACATCACTTCCACCGCTTCGTTGACTGGGCATGATATATAGCTAATGTTTCCTTGCCCAGGTAAATGATTTAGCTTTACTAGATAAATGGTCAAAGCAATGGAAACTGCAGTTTAATGTTTCCAAATGTAAAATAATGCACTTGGGGAAAAGGAAACCTCAATCTGAGTATTGAATTGGCAGTTCTGTGTTAGCAAATACTTCAGAAGAAAAGGATTTAGGGGTAGTGATTTCTGACAGTCTCAAAATGGGTGAACAGTGCAGTCAAGCGGTAGGGAAAGCAAGTAGGATGCTTGGCTAAATAGCTAGAGGTATAACAAGCAGGAAGAGGGAGATTATGATCCCGCTATATAGAATGCTGGTGAGACCACATTTGAAATACTGTGTTCAGTTCTGGAGACCTCACCTACAAAAAGATATTGACAAAATTGAACGGGTCCAAAGACGGGCTACAAGAATGGTGGAAGGTCTTAAGCATAAAACGTATCAGGAAAGACTGAATGAACTCAATCTGTATAGTCTGGAGGACAGAAGGAAAAGGGGGGACATGATCGAAACATTTAAATATATTAAAGGGTTAAATAAGGTCCAGGAGGGAAGTATTTTTAATAGGAAAGTGAACACAAGAACAAGGGGACACAATCGGAAGTTAGTTGGGGGAAAGATCAAAAGCAACATGAGAAAATATTATTTTACTGAAAGAGTAGTAGATCCTTGGAACAAACTTCCAGCAGACGTGGTAGATAAATCCACAGTAACTGAATTTAAACATGCCTGGGATAAACATATATCCATCCTAAGATAAAATACAGAAAATAGTATAAGGGCAGACTACATGGACCAGGAGGTCTTTTTCTGCCGTCAGACTTCTATGTTTCTATGTTTAAAATTGGACTGGCTTTCTTAAAACCTCTCTATCTTGATTTATTCAACACTTTCTTTTACTTATCTATAATTACAAATATTGGATATTGTTGTGGTTAGCTCTGGCCCAGCTCCTGCCCCAAGGACTGTGGATGTGGGGGAGACATCCACATGTTGCAGGCCTGTTTTGCCCCCCCCCCGGTGGAATCTGCTGATGAAGGCTCCTCTGACCAAGAAGACATGAGTGACAGGGAGGAGAGTGTGGCAGACAGCTCAGAAGGACATCAATTATCTAGCTCCTCCTTGGATTCAGAACAAGAGTTAATGATACAGCCACGCATGTGGAGAGCGATGCATAGGAAGCAACAACTGAGAGATTATTATCAAAGAAAATGAGGCCACCTGTGGTTGGGTGGGGCTGTGGTAATTAGTGAGGCTGCTATTTATATCTGTGGGTTTGGCCATTGTGGAGGATTATCTGATCATTGTGTTTCGTGACTGCTTTACTGACTTTGACCTTTTGTGTGCTGATTTTTTCCTGCTTTGAAACTAACCCAGAGCAAAGTGTGTTTCACTTTGTGAAAGAAGAAGGACTGTGAATTGCCTCACAGCTGCAAGCTAAGTATCTCAGAACTGATAAGGGACTTGTACAAATTACCAGTTTGTTTGGAGACGAGTGCTCTTTGCTGTACAAAAAGAGTGCTCTGTTTATTTGCATTTTCGGTATAAAGAACATTGTTTTGAATTTTCAAACGTGTGTGTGTCTGAAATTGTATCTGTGCATTTTTGGGAGGATTCTACCAGAGAGCTCGACAGAACAACTGCTATCTACTATTTAGCATGAACTTAATTAATTACCATATTATTATTATTAAACATCTAGACCAACAGTCACCAATCTTTTGGGGAACACGATAGCAGTCTTCCAATATTTGAGGGGCTGCTCCAAAGAAAGAGGGGTCAATTTATCTTTCAAAGCCCCAGAAGGCAGGATAAGAAGCAATGGATGAAAACTAATCAAGGAGTAAAGCAAACCGGGAATTAATCAATCAATCAATCAATCAATCAATCAATCAATCAATCAATCAGTCTATCTATCTATCTATCTATCTATCTATCTATCTATCTATCTATCTATCTATCTACCTACCTACCTACCTACCTACCTACCTACCTATCTACCTACCTACCTATCTATCTATCTATCCTATCTATCTATCTATCTATCTATCTATCTATCTATCTATCTATCTAATCTATCTATCCTATCTATCTATCTATCTATCTATCTATCTATCTATTTGATTTGTATGCCGCCCCTCTCTGTAGACTCGGGGCGGCTAACAACAGTAAAAAACAATATAAACAAATCTAATATTAAAAGTAGTTTAAAAACCCCAATTTAAGAAACCAATCATACAAACAGACATACCATGCATAAATTTTGTAAGCCTAGGGGGAAGGGAATATCTCAATTCCGCCATGCCTGATGACAGAGGTGGGTTTTAAGGAGCTTACGAAAGGCAAGGAGGGTGGGGGCAACTCTGATCTCTGGGGGGGGGAGTTGATTCCAGAGGGCCAGGGCCGCCACAGAGAAGGCTCTTCCCCTGGGTCCCGTCAGACGACATTGTTTAGTCGACGGGACCTGGTGAAGGCCAACTCTGTGGATGTTCATATATATGATTATCCAACAAGCCTTATTTTTAAATGTTGTTTTCACCAACTCCATCATAAGCTGGTCTATGCAATTTCCTAGTATACTTCTGGATTTAAAAATAAGTACATGGTGTTTTAATTAATTACAAAACATTGGTGTTGACCAGGAAAGGACTTTATGCCTTGAGAGCAGCAGGAACATCAGTTCAAGTGGAAATACTTCTCTATCAGATACAAACAGCAGAAATTATGTTGTTTTGGTCTATGATAGCAATGCCTCCTTTAAAACACCCCCTAAACTCCCTCCAGGCACCCCCAAACCTTTTCTATTGTTTCCAGAGCAATGCCGAGTTCTTTGGCTACTCCAAGGATCCAACAATTCAAGGTGTTGGTTATGACCTTTGAAGCCCTTCATGGCATTGGACCAGAATATCTCCGAGACCGCCTGCTGCCGCACGAATCCCAGCGACCGATTAGGTCCCACAGAGTGGGCCTTCTCCGGGTCCCGTCGACTAAACAATGACGGTTGGCGGGCCCCAGGGGAAGAGCCTTCTCTGTGGCGGCTCCGACTCTCTGGAACCAACTCCCCTCGGAGATTAGAACTGCCCCTACTCTCCCTGCCTTCCGTAAAGTTCTTAAAACCCACCTTTGCCGTCAGGCATGGGGGAACTGAAACATCTCCCCCGGGCATGTACAATTTATGTATGGTATGTTTGTGTGTGTGCTTGTTAGTATATTGGGGGGTTTTTAACTTTTTTAAATATTTAAATTTATTTGGATTTGTTACGATTTGTTATGCCTTGTTGTGAGCCGCCCCGAGTCCGCGGAGAGGGGCGGCATACAAATCTAAATAATAAATAAATAAATAAATAAACAAGGGTGCCCATCCCCCATCTATAAAGACTCCCACCTCCAGACATACCCAGCATTCCAAGTGTGATGCGTGCTTTAAAATAATAATAGCAGTTCTTGTGATCTTAAAGGTATAGCAATAGCACTTAGATTTATATCCCGCTTCACGGTGCCTCTCTTAGCTGTTTACAAAGTCAGCCTCTTGCCCCCAACAATCTGGGTCCTCGTTTTATTAACATCGGAAAGATGGAAAGCTGAGTCGTCCTTGAGAAAGTCAGGATCGAACTCCTGGCACTGGGCAGAGTTCACCTGCAATGCTGAATTCTAACCACTCTGCCCCCAGGGCTCTTAAGAGAAGGTTTTGGAGGGGCCTGGAGGAGACATAAGAGGTGTTTTAAGGGAAGGACATTTATCATAAACCAAAACGAAATGACTTCTGCTGTTCGTATCTGATGCGAAAATCTTTCCTCTTGAATTGTTGTTCCTGCTGCTCTCAAGGCACAAAGTCCTTTCCTGGTCACCCCCAATGAAGACGGTCATGTTTTGTAATTAATAAAAAGGCCACGTACTTAATTTTAGATCCAGGCAATTCCTGGGGTCGGTGATGGGCCGCTAGCCTTGCGGAGCTTCGCGGAAGAGGGAATATGCTTGAGCCAGGGGTTGGGCTACAACATCGGTCCTTTGGCTGTAGACTCTCCATTGAAGGGGGAGGACTTGCTCTCCAGGACTTTGGCAAGGGAGGGGGGTGACCTTATTAGCCAGCTGTCTAAAGGAATCCTTGGTTATGCTGAGAAAATTTATCGATCTATCTATCTATCTATCTATCTATCTATCTATCTATCTATCTATCTATCTATCTATCTCATCTATCTAATCTATCTTTCTATCTATCTATCTATCTATCTATCTATCTTATCTATCTATCTATCTATCTATCTTTCTATCTATCTATCTTATCTATCTATCTATCTATCTATCTTATCTATCTAATCTATCTTATCTATCTATCTTATCGATCTATCTATCTATCTATCTATCTATCTCATCTATCTATCTATCTATCTCATCTATCTAATCTATCTTTCTATCTATCTATCTATCTATCTTATCTATCTATCTATCTATCTATCTTTCTATCTTTCTATCTATCTATCTTATCTATCTATCTATCTATCTATCTTATCTATCTATCTATCTATCTATCTATCTATCTATCTATCTATCTATCTATCTATCTATCTATCTATCTGGCTAGCTATCTAGCTATTTATTTATTAGATTTGTATGCCGCCCCTCTCCGTAGACATGGGGCGGCTAACAACAATAATAAAACAGCATATGACAAATCTAATATTTAAAATAGCTAAAAACCTTTATTAAAAACCAAACATACACACAAACATACCATGCATAAATTGTATAGGCCTGGGGGGGGAAGGAATATCTCAATTCCCCCATGCCTGATGACAGAGGTGGGTTTTAAGGAGCTTATGAAAGGCGAGGAGGGTGGGGGCAATTCTGATCTCTGGGGGGGGAGTTGGTTCCAGAGGGTCGGGGCCGCTACAGAGAAGGCTCCTCCCCTGGGTCCCACCAAACGACATTGTTTAGTCGACGGGACCCGGAAAAGGCCAACTCTGTGGGACCTTATCGGTCGCTGGGATTCGTGCGGCAGAAGGCGGTCTCGGAGATATTCTGGTCCAATGCCATGAAGGGCTTTATAGGTCATAACCAACACTTTGAATTGTGACCGGAAACCGATCGGCAACCAATGCAGACTGCGGAGTGTTGGTGTTACATGGGCATATTTAGGGAAGCCCATGATAGCTCTCGCAGCTGCATTCTGCGGAATGAAGGAGAAATGTCTTGACTCTGAGAACAATTGACCAGTGGAACAGCTTGCTACTAAAAGTTGTGGCTGCTCCATCACTGGTGGCTTTTAAGAAGAGACCAAACAGCCACTGGTTTGAAATGGTGTAGAATCTCCTGCAGGGGATTGGTCTAGAACAGGGGCAGGCAAAGTTGGCTCTTCTGTGACCTGTGGACTTCAACTCCCAGAATTCCTGAGCTGGCATGATTAGCTCAGGAATTCTGGGAGTTGAAGTCCACAGGTCATAGAAGAGCCAACTTTGCCCACCCCTGGTCTAGAAGACCTCCAAGGTCCCTTCCATCAACCCTGTTATTCTGTTTTCTGAGTTACTCACCCGAGGTACTTGATGGATCCTGAAGATTTGAGGCAACTTGATGGTTAACATTTTGCAAAATGAGAGGCGGAATTCTTCTTAAAGGTAGATACATATAAGATGTAGCCCCAAAACAATCTCTTTTCAGGAGATGCGTGCTCGGTGGGCCTTGGTGGATGGTGATGAGATTGCCCACCTTCTCCGGAACACGGCACGATAGGGTCAGCATTGGCAATCTGGTTCAGTTCCACCATGGGAGGTCAACGTTGCCACTGAATTAAAAATGACAGCTTCTTTGATATGCCCAGAATTTACCACTAATCCAACACATTGGAGAATTGTAATAACGACAATAATAATAATAATTATTATTATTATTATTATTATTATTATTATTATTATTATTATTTATTGGATTTGTATGCCCCCCCTCTCCGTAGACTCGGGGCGGCTAACAACAATGATAAAAACAGCATGTAACAATCCAATGCTAAAACAACTAAAAACCCTTATTATAAAACCAAACATACACACAAACATACCATGCATAACTTGTAATGGCCCAGGGGGAAGGAATATCTCAACTCCCCCATGCCTGGCGGTATCAGTGAGTCTTGAGTAGTTTACGAAAGACAGGGAGGGTGGGGGCAGTTCTAATCTCCGGGGGGGGGAGTTGGTTCCAGAGGGCCGGGGCCGCCACAGAGAAGGCTCTTCCCCTGGGGCCTGCCAAACGACATTGTTTAGTCGACGGGACCTGGAGAAGGCCAACTCTGTGGGACCTTATCGGTCGCTGGGATTCGTGCAGTAGCAGGTGGTTCCAGAGGTAATCTGGTCCAATGCCATGTAGGGATTTAAAGGTCATGACCTTTAAATAATAATGATGATGATGATGAAGATGAGAGAAGGGCAGCATAAAAATCCAATATAATAATAATAATAATAATAATAATAATAATAATAATAATAATAATATGGCGCAGCAGGTAGTGCGCTGTACTGCTGGCCACTGAATCTGACTGTAGATCTGTAGGTCAGCGGTTCAAATCTCATCACCGGCTCAAGGTTGACTCAGCCTTCCATCCTTTCGAGGTGGGTAAAATAATCAAATAAAAAATTAATAATAATAATAATAATGATGATGATGATGATGCTGTGGCACAGATGATCCACTGGAACTTGTGCCAGAACTACCATTTACCAGCGGCAAAGAACTGGTGGGATCATAAGCCCGAAAAAGTGGTGGAAAATGAGCAAGCAAAACTTCTGTGGGACTTCCGACTTCCGACTGATCGAATTCTGAAGCATAACACAACAGACATCCTGATTGTAGAGAAAAAGAAAATATGGATCATCAACATCGCTATCCCAGGAGACAGCAGAATTGAGGAGAAGCAGCTAGAGAAATTAGTGAAATACGAAGATCTAAAAATCGAGCTGCAACGACTCTGGCATAAGCCCGTGAAAGTGGTCCCAGTGGTACTTGGCCCGCTGGGCGCAGTGCCAAAGGATCTCAGTGGACATTTGAAAACCATCGGAATTGACAAAATCTCCATCTGTCAATTGCAAAAGGCCGCTTTACTGGGATCGGCAAATATAATTCGCCGCTACATCACGCAGTCCTAGGTGCTTGGGAAGCGCCCGACTGGTGATGAAATACGAAATCCAGCATAGTGATCTCATTTGCTGAGTTGTACTGACATAATAATAATAATAATAATAATAATAATAATATTAATAATAATAATAATAATAATAATAATCACCATCATCACCATCACCATCACCACCACCTCCTCTTTATGCAATTAATAGTCAGGGCATTCATTTTGCAAATACTGACTGTGGGCTCTCACAAATATACAGACGTCTTCTCTCTAATTCAGGGTTTCTCTGTCTTGTTGATTTTAAAATAGGTGGACCCTCAACTCCCAGAATTCCTTGGTCAGCTGGGGAATTCTGGGAATTGAAATCCACCCATCTTAAAGTCACCAAGGTTCAGAAATACATCTCTAGTATAAAATAAAAGCAGTTAAATACCTTTCTCTCTTTTCTCTCTCTCATCTTTCTCCTGTCTCATTCTTCTCTGCTTTGTCTCTCATCTTTCTTTCTCTCTCATCTCTCTCTTTTCTCTGTCTCTCTCATCTCCTTCTCCCAACTCGTCTTTATCTTCTCTTTTCTCTCTCATTTCTTTCTCTCTTCTTTCTTCTGTCTTCTCTCTCATCTCCTTCTCTCATTTCGTCTTTATCTTCTTTTCTCTCTCATCTCCTCTTTCATTTCTTTCTCTCTTCTCTCTCTTCTTTCTTCTCTCTCTCATATTTCTCATCTCTTTCTCTCTTCTGTCTCTCTCTCACACATTTCTCCTCTCTCTCTCTCTCCCCTCTCCCTCCATTGCTTAACATTCTTCAATCAAACTGCGGCTTCAGCTCACAATAACTTTCAACTTCAGCCCACCAGAGTTTGTAGTCACAACCCAAAATGAGATAACAGACCCAGGTAAACACCTCCAACTTATAAGGACACTTCAAGAGTTTAGCAGCTAGGAGCAATCCGTAGCCTCTAGCTGATTTTTATGTCTGCCCTTATAAAACACTTCCCCAAAATGCTAAGAAAACGAACATTTATTTTAGAGGTGGACTCATGAAGACGTTTGTTTAAGGAAAAAGTGCAAAATTTAGAAGCTTTCCACAGACAGCCTGTTTTCTTGGTGTTTTTTTCCTTGGCTGCAACATCTTAAAATTGCAGCCCGTTTCAACTGGGGAAAGTCCGGACCTCCAACCCTGAAGGCACCTGACGAAGGTGAGAAACGTAGCACACTGCCTTTTGCCCTGTGTCCTGAAAAACTATGAACAGCAACTTGGGAAACTGCACATTCTTTTTAAAAAGGGAGAAAGAAGGGAGGGAAGGAGGGAGGGAGAGGGAAAAGAAAGGAAAGGAAAGAAAGAAGAGGAAAGGGAAGGAAAATAAAGGAAAATAAAGAAGTAAGGAAAGAAGATAGGAAGGAAAGGAAGAAGAGGAAAGGGAAGGAAAATAAAGGAAAGGAAATGAGGAAAGGAAAGAAGGAAGGAAGATAGGAAGGAAAGGAAAGGAAAGAAAGAAGAGGAAAGGGAAGGAAAATAAAGGAAAGGAAATGAGGAAAGGAAAGAAGGAAGGAAGATAGGAAGGAAAGGAAAGGAAAGAAAGAAGAGGAAAGGGAAGGAAAATAAAGGAAAGGAAATGAGAAAAGGAAAGAAGGAAGAAAGAAAGGAAGATAGGAAGGAAAGGAAACAAAAGAAGAGGAAAGGGAAGGGAAGAGAAGGAAGGAAGATAGGAAGGAAAGGAAATAAAGAAGAGGAAAGGGAAGGAAAATAAAGGAAAGGAAATGAGGAAAGGAAAGAAGGAAGATAGAAAGGAAAGGAATGGAAAGAAAGAAGAGGAAAGGGAAGGAAAATAAAGGAAATGAGAAAAGGAAGGAAGGAAGGAAGATAGGAAGGAAAGGAAAGAAAGAAGAGGAAAGGGAGGGCAAGGGAAGGGAAGGGAAGAGAAGGAAGGAAGATAGGAAGGAAAGGAAAGAAGGAAAGGTAAAAGGCAGGGAGGGAAGGAAGAAAGGAAGAAAAGAGGGAAGGAAGCCCAGTCTTCCTTCAAAGAGTGGAAGAAACCCAAGCAACTCCTAGAGATCCAAGCCATACCTTCTTCTGCAGAGAGGATGGGGCTTACTGGGGGGACCAGTCCAGCCCCCCTAAAACCCCCCGCTTCCCTCTCATTGGTGCCCCCTGGCCTTCCAGATCGCTCGCAAGTTCCTTGACTGTCGGCGTTGGTCCCCTCCTTCCTTCCTTCCTTCCTCCCAACTGGGGTTTCCTTGCCAGCCTTGATGGACGCCTGCCAAGATGCCCTTCCCCGCCCGGCCAGAGGGAATGAAAAAGGGGCCTGTTGTCGCAGGAGCCACAACCCCGCAACTGGGGGAGCCAGAAAGAAACAAGCATTGAAAGCCCGTCAGCTTCTTTCTTTCCTTCCCCCTCGCCCCCACCGGGCCCAGGACTGGCCAAGCCAGAGCAAAAATCTGTCTTTGTGGCTGCAGGTTTTGGACAGGACAAAGTGAGGTCCAGCCACAGCTTTGTGTGTTTGTGTGTGTGTGTGAAGGGGTGACAATATTTTGCACAGACTGCTCAGTTGAGAGAGACCCCTTGCCTCAAAAGTCAGCTAACCCTCGACTTGCAGCCGTTCGTTTAGTGACCATTCAAAGTTACGACAGTACTGAAAAAAAAGTGACTTAGAGTCACATGGTCAAACTGCAGGCGCAGTTAACAACCGTGTGACTAACTGAACAACTTCAGTGATTTGCTTAACGAGGGTGGCAAGAACAGTTGTGTGAGAGAGAGTGAGAGACGGAGAGAGGAAAGAAAGAAAGAAAGGAGGAAAAGGAGGGAAAGGGAGAGAAAGAAAGGAAGAATGAAGGAAGAGAGAAAGGAAAAGGAAGGAAAGAAAAAGAGAGAAATGGAGGAAAGAAAGAAAAGAGAAAGACAAGAAAGGAAGGAAGAAGGAAAGGAGAAGGCAAAGAAAAGATAAAGAAAAAAGGAAAGAATGAAGGAAGGAGAGGAAGGAAGGTAGAAGATAAAGAAAATACAAGGAAAAAAAGGAAAAAAGGAATAAAGGAAAGAGAAAGGAAGAAAAGGAAAAGGAAGGAAAGAAAAAAGGGAAAGCAAAGAAAGAAAGAAAAAGAAGGAAGAAAAGAAAGAAAAAGGAAGGAGAGAGAAAGAAAGGGAGGAAAGAAAGAAAAAGGAAGAAAGAAAAAAGAAAGGAAGAAGGAGAAGGCAAAGAAAAGATAAAGAAAAAAAGGAAAGAATGAAGGAAGGAGAGGAAGGAAGGTAGAAGATAAAGAAAATACAAGGGAAAAAAGGAAAAAAGGAAGAAAAGAAAGAAAGGAAGAATGAAGGAAGAGAGAAAGGAAAAGGAAGGAAAGAAAAAAAAAGGGAAAGCAAAGAAAGAAAGAAAAAGAAGGAAGAAAAGATAGAAAAAGGAAGGAGAGAAAGGGAGGAAAGAAAAAGGAAGAAAGAAAAGAAAGGAAGGAAGAAGGAAAGGAGAAGGCAAAGAAAAAATAAAGAAAAAAGGAAAGAAGAATGAAGGAAGAAGAGAAAGGGAGGTAGAAGATAAAGAAAATACAAGTAAAAAGAAAGGAAAAAAGGAAGGAAGGAAGGAAAGAGAAAGAAAGGAAGAAAATTAAAAGAAAGAAAGAAAGAAAGAAAGAAAGAAAGACTCTTCTGTTTGGGAGGGACCGCTCCCTTGCCTGGGAAGCCATTTGCGTGCCATGGGGTGATTTAAGGACACAATGGCCCTTTTTGGCTGCTGGAACAGCAGAGCCAAGAGAGGCAAAGGCTTGAAGCAAAAATGTGCCTCACCCTCCCTTGTGCTTCAAAGGGGGAAGAGGGTCTCCAAAGCTGGCTCAGCCCCCACTTCACTCCCAGATGCCAACAGAGCCAGTCCATCGTTTGGGTTTGGGTCCATCTGCTTCCCCTCTTTCAAAACGTGCTTTTTATGCACTCATGGAGAGTGATCAGAGCCCACAGGCTTGGCCTTCTTGAAGCCCGTCGACCAAACAAGGGCAGTTGGCGGGCCCGCGGGGGAGTGCCTTCTTGGTGGCAGCCCCAGCTCTTTGGAATCAACTACCCTGCCCCTCCGAGGTCTGTACCACCCCCCACCCTATTGGCTTTCCGAAAGGCACTGAAAACTCTCTTTTCTTTCTTTTTCCTTTCCTTCTTCCTTTCCCTTTTCTCCCTTCATTCCTTTCTTTCTCTCCCTTTCTTTTTTCCTTCCTTCTTCCTTTCCCAGCAGGCCTGGGACCGCGATAACCAATATCTTTTAATTCAGGACCAGACATGATGTGACTGTGTTTGATGGTATGACGGTGCAACATTTTTGGGTTTTATATTATTAATCAGGGTATTTAACTACATTTTACATTGTTCTTATTTTGGTTGTAAGCCGCCCTGAGTTTCTCGAGAGTGGGCGGGATATAAATCCAACTAATAAACAAACAATAAATTCCAAATGTGCCTCACCGAAGGCATTATGGGTGTCAACAGACTCAAGCTCAACCCGGATAAGACGGAGTGGCTGTGGGTTTTGCCTCCCAAGGACAATCCCATCTGTCCGTCCATTACCCTGGGGGGGGAATTACTGACCCCCTCAGAGAGGGTCTGCAACTTGGGCGTCCTCCTCGATCCACCGCTCACATTAGAGAACCATCTTTCAGCTGTGGCGAGGGGGGCGTTTGGCCAGGTCGCCTGGTGCACCAGTTGCGGCCCTATCTGGACCGGGACTCATTGCTCACAGTCACTCATGCCCTCATCACCTCGAGGTTCGACTACTGTAATGCTCTCTACATGGGGCTACCTTTGAAAAGTGTTCGGAAACTTCAGATCGTGCAGAATGCAGCTGCGAGAGCAGTCATGGGCTTACCCAGGTATGCCCATGTTTCACCATCACTCCGCAGTCTGCACTGGCTGCCGATCAGTTTCCGGTCACAATTCAAAGTGTTGGTTATGACCTTTAAAGCCCTTCATGGCATCGGACCAGAATATCTCCGAGACCGCCTTCTGCCGCACGAATCCCAGCGACCGACTAGGTCCCACAGAGTGGGCCTCCTCCGGGTCCCGTCAACTAAACAATGTCGGTTGGCGGGCCCCAGGGGGAGAGCCTTCTCTGTGGCGGCACCGACTCTCTGGAACCAACTCCCCCCGGAGATCAGAACTGCCCCTACTCTTCCTGCCTTCCGTAAACTCCTCAAAACCCACCTTTGCCGTCAGGCATGGGGAAACTAAACATCTCCCCCTGGGCACGTTGAATTTATACATGGTATGCTTGTGTGTGTGTATGTTAGTATAGGTTTTTTTTAAATTTTTTAAAATATTTTAATTAATTGGATTATGTATTGGATTGTTTTTCACTTGTTGTGAGCCGCCCCGAGTCTTCGGAGAGGGGCGGCATACAAATCCAAATAATAAATAAATAATAAATTATAGTGTGGTATGAACACTTCCCGCAATCTTGATTCCATCCCTCTGCTGATGCAGCCTGGGACAGTGTGTCACCCATGACACAACTCCAGGTTTGCCAAACCGAGGCGACAGCTGGCGCCAGGTACGCATTAGGTAAGAGACAACAGTTTGATGGACCAAATCTCCAGCCAGCAATTCTTATCTGGTCTTGCCATGAAGCTGATGGTCAAAGATCAGAAGGACACAAGAAAAATACACAATTTTGTTTCAACTTGGAAACTGCTTTTTGGATTTCTGCTCATGGTAGTGGAAAAAAATATGACACTTTGAATTTGGGTTTTGCCAATTACCGTATTTTTTGAGTATAAGATGCACCTTAGTTTTGGGGGAGGAAACAGGGGGGGGGGGAATCTACCTACCAGGTATTCATCTGGCTAGCATTCTTAGTCTGGTCAGCTTCAGAACATTATTTTATTCTCTGGTTAGGGCTGGAAAAAATCTTTAGAGGGAGTAACAATGAAAACAAGCCTGCAAAGACTTAGGACTGGAAAAAAACTTTGGAGGGAGTAACAATGAAAACAAGCTTGCAAGATTTAGGGCTGGAAAAAAACTTCAGAGGGAGTAACAATGAAAACAAGCCTGCAAAGACTTAGAGCTGGAAAAAAACTTCAGAGGGAGTAACAATAAAAACAAGCCTGCAAAGTCTTAGGACTGGGAAAAAAAACTTTGGAGGGAATAACAATGAAAACAAGCCTGCAAAGACAGGGCTGGAAAAAAACTTCAGAGGGAGTAACAATGAAAACAAGCCTGCAAAGACTTAAGAGCTAGAAAAAAACTTCAGAGGGAGTAACAATGAAAACAAGCCTGCAAAGACAGGGCTGGAAAAAAACTTCAGAGGGAGTAACAATGAAAACAAGCCTGCAAAGACAGGGCTGGGAAAAAAACTTCAGAGGGAGTAACAATGAAAACAAGCCTGCAAAGACAGGGCTGGAAAAAAACTTCAGAGGGAGTAACAATGAAAACAAGCCTGCAAAGTCTTACGACTGGAAAAAAACTTCAGAGGGAGTAACAATAAAAACAAGCCTGCAAAGACAGGGCTGGAAAAAAAACTTCAGAGGGAGTAACAATGAAAACAAGCCTGCAAAGACAGGGCTGGAAAAAAACTTCAGAGGGAGTAACAATGAAAACAAGCCTGCAAAGTCTTACGACTGGAAAAAAACTTCAGAGGGAGTAACAATAAAAACAAGCCTGCAAAGTCTTAGGACTGGGAAAAAACTTCAGAAGGAGTAACAATGAAAACAAGCCTGCAAAGACAGGGCTGGAAAAAAAACTTCAGAGGGAGTAACAATGAAAACAAGCCTGCAAAGACTTAGAGCTGGAAAAAAACTTCAGAGGGAGTAACAATGAAAACAAGCCTGCAAAGTCTTACGACTGGAAAAAAACTTCAGAGGGAGTAACAATGAAAACAAGCCTGCAAAGACAGGGCTGGAAAAAAACTTCAGAGGGAGTAACAATGAAAATAAGCCTGCAAATACTTAGAGCTGGAAAAAAACTTCAGAGGGAGTAACAATGAAAACAAGCCTGCAAAGACAGGGCTGGAAAAAAACTTCAGAGGGAGTAACAATGAAAACAAGCCTGCAAAGACTTAGAGCTGGAAAAAAACTTCAGAGGGAGTAACAATGAAAACAAGCCTGCAAAGACAGGGCTGGAAAAAAACTTCAGAGGGAGTAACAATGAAAACAAGCCTGCAAAGACTTAGAGCTGGAAAAAAACTTCAGAGGGAGTAACAATGAAAACAAGCCTGCAAAGACAGGGCTGGAAAAAAACTTCAGAGGGAGTAACAATGAAAACAAGCCTGCAAAGACAGGGCTGGAAAAAAAACTTCAGAGGGAGTAACAATGAAAACAAGCCTGCAAAGACTTAGAGCTGGAAAAAAACTTCAGAGGGAGTAACAATGAAAACAAGCCTGCAAAGACAGGGCTGGAAAAAAACTTCAGAGGGAGTAACAATGAAAACAAGCCTGCAAAGACTGAGCTGGAAAAAAACTTCAGAGGGAGTAACAATGAAAACAAGCCTGCAAAGACAGGGCTGGAAAAAAACTTCAGAGGGAGTAACAATGAAAACAAGCCTGCAAAGACAGGGCTGGAAAAAAACTTCAGAGGGAGTAACAATGAAAACAAGCCTGCAAAGTCTTAGGACTGGAAAAAAAAACTTTGGAGGGAATAACAATGAAAACAAGCCTGCAATGACATAGGGCTGGGGAAAAAATTCTTTGGAGTAGCAATAAAAAATCCTGCAAGCTGGGAAGATCATTTTAAACACCTTTTTTACCTTCTTCTTCCCTTTACACATTTTCCCCTTCCCCTTTTCTCCCATTATTTTCATTTTTCTTTGTATTTTGATAAACTAAGAAAAAAATGACCGTTGAAAAGCCTGGATATTTCCAAGAGGAAGACGTTCACGTTCAACTTAGCCACAGGAAATACCAAGATTTTCCAATGAAGCCGAAAGAAAGTGAAATGCCTCCCTTTGCATTTCGAGGGGAAAAAAAGATGGATTCATCAATAAGAATACTTGTAGCTCAAAGTCAAGCTGTGGGGTCCTTGGTGCTTTCTGAGCTGAACTTGAAAGATCACTAGAGGTGGCAAATATGATTTAGTCTTAGAGGAGGAGGAAGACTATGAACCTTTGTTAGATGCCCGCTTTAGAAGACGAAGAAAAAGACAAGAATGGAAAAGGAAGTAGTCTGTAGTTAGTTAACTCTAGGGAATTGTTGATCACTCTCATAGGTATTTAAGATTGGCTGATGGGAAATTTGGGGTGGTTTCAATGTTTTGTAATGGAGTCTGTTGATGTTTGGGGTTTTAGCTGAGAAAGTAACAGTTGGCTAGTGTAGCATGCATTACGGGAGCCAACTGTTAATTCTCAGCTAAAATCCTTGGATTAAAAATGGCTTGCCTTCCGAGTCTGGGAAATTGTAAACGTAAATCAGTGAAACTCTTTATCTCATCAAGGAACGCGCAAATTAGCTTTGATCTCCGGCAACAGCCTAGCTGCTGGACTAATATCTTTTAACTCCTCTCACTGAGAAGCTGCCAAGATAAACTCAGTGCATGAATTTGGATTGTATAAATGCTGCTTTCTATATAAAGATTGATGCATGGATTCCTTCTTTGTTTTCAATCTGCGTAGTCCTGGGATAGAAAGCTTAGAACTACGGCGCCTAAAACACGATTCAAGAATTGCCCACAAGATCATATGCTGCAACGTCCTACCGGTCAATGACTACTTCAGCTTCAACCGCAACAACACAAGAGCATGCAACAGATTCAAACTTAATATTAACCACTCCAAACTTGACTGTAAAAAATATGACTTTAACAATCGAGTTGTTGAAGCGTGGAACTCATTACCGGCCTCAGTAGTGTCAACCCCTAACCCCCAACATTTCTCCCTTAGACTCTCCACGATTGACCTCTCCAGGTTCCTAAGAGGTCAGTAAGGGGCGTACATAAGTGCACTAGTGTGCCTTTCGTCCCCTGTCCAATTGTCTTTCCTTTATCTCATATATCATATATATTTTCTTCCTTTCATATATCTTCTCCTCTATTTTTACATATTATCTTTGTATATATTACTTCATGTCTATTCTCTTCCATATGTATTGAGTATTGGACAAATGAATAAATAAAAAATAAATAAAAAATCTTCCACGCTCCAGGTTATTCTGAAAAGAATCTTCTCCACCAACCAGGCTGGGCAAGACTCCGCCGCAGGTGCTCCTTCTACCTGCCCAGGTGAGCCATCAAGGAACAAGCCACTTGAAAAAAACAACACCACCCCGTTATTATCCTTCCCTCCCAAGGCACAAAACGAGGACTCTTTGGATTTCACAAATGTTTATTATGGCAATGCAAATTTCCCCTGGCTCCAAAAAACCCCGATAAAAATCAAAAAGGAAAAAAAATGCTCTTGACATCGTCAACGGACAGGCCAGCCACGGCTCACACAGATGCAACCCCTCCCTCCCCGAGAAGCAATTAAAAGAGAAGCCCCTGACCAGACCGCCAGCCTCGGCTGTGCCAGGGCGGAGACCCTTAAATGCTCTTTTTTTTAAAAAGTCCCTCTTGAATGAGCTTCGATCCCACCCGCCCACCCACCCCGAAAAGAAAACACAATCCCCAAGTTAAATCGATGCCAAAATTGTGCTGATCGCCCACGGATGTCGACGGCGGCCGAGTCCGCTCTCCTGCGGGGCGGTCTTTACAAGCCGGATGTGCTCAGAAGCCCCTCAACCCGCAGGCCAGCCCCGTTCCGAGTCTCTCTCTCTCTCTCTCTCTCTACGGGCCGAGGGGGCTTCTCTCTTTGATCCCTTCCTGGGTCACGGGGTGGAGGGCAGGAGCGCTAGGATTCAAAAGCAGGAGCCGTCCGCGGAATGCTTCGTTTCCTGGGCACCGTCGTTTCTGCAATGGGGAGCCAGGGGACGGACGGACGATGACGACGACGACACCCTCCCAGAGCGTGAAGAGCCGAGATCTGCCCCCCAGTCCCAAAAGGGAAGGAGCTGGGGAGAGTCCTGGGAGGGGCCTTGGGATGGGGAGGCAAGCCGGGAGAGGAGAAAGACAAGAGAAGCAGCCAAAGGACAGGCAGAGGAGGAGGAGCTTCAAGGCAACGGGATTCTCTCTGCCGTCGAACGGAGCGGGAAGCGGGCCAGGTGGAGGATGCCGAACAGCCACATGGCCGGTGGAAGCACCACACTTCCTGTTCCACGTCGAGGCAAGGCAGGGCCACGTTTTTTGGGTGTGCGGGGAACGTATTTTCCAGGCCCTGGAACGCCCCTCCCAGATTAAGCTAAGCGCACGAAAACGCGAGGACGACGTCTCCCGGAGGTATTAGAGGGAATAAAAAAGCGGTGCTCGGTTCAGGTTACCTCCCCCCCCCAGGCCGGGGACTGCTGAGCGATACCTGCCACTTTTGGTTATACCGAGTGGGGCAAAGCCAATCCCGGCACCTTAACGATAATCCCTTCGTCCTCTCCTGCATCGCGCTTTCTAAAGGGAAAAGTAGAAGGCTCAGGAGAGTCAGTCCCTGGTTAAAAAAACACAAAGTTAGCACAGTTTTTTGTTTTTTTAAAGAAATGTTTCTACCTTTTGAAAGAAAAGGAAGCCCCCCGTTTGCGTTCTGCGGGAGGTGATGCAAAGAGGCCGGCTGGTCTTTCTCTTTGCAGGGATTCTCTCACCCACACCCCAGCAGCCCCCCCCCCCCAGGAAATAGCGAAGGAAGACAGCATGCAAAGGTTCTGCGGAGAAAGGAAGGCAGGGGTGTGACAGCTGAAAAGGAAAGGGGTGAAAAATGCAGATTTTTAAAAAACAGGACAATGGGGGGGGGGAAGAGAAAGGGTCGGAGAAGGCAGGAATAAATAGCTCCTGTCCTAAAACCTTCCCAATTCTCTTGGGCTACTCTGGCTGGCCATGCTTCCAAGGTTTCGAAGTCCGACCGGCGCTCCAGCCTTCCTCTGTTTCACCCCGGAACAAGGGGACCCCCCAAAATGAGTCAATTTTGCCCAAGAGAAACAGTAAAGGGGGCCGAGAAGGGGAGGGGGGGGGGAGAAAGGAAGTTTTAAGCTTAAAAACGAAGGCGAGAGCGTGCCCCTTTGCCCACCGTCGTTTTCCAAGAGAGCCTCCTCTGGTGAGCCTGATCGATTTCCCGCCAGGGTCTCGCAGGCCCCTCGGAGAGGTTTCAGTGAGGAGATTTGGGGAGGGGGGGGAGAGAAGAGAGAGAGAAATCAAGGGAATTTCCATTTTGTTTCATTGTTAAGCGCGGGAGCTGAGCCGCTGCCGCCTTTCCAACGAGATACCGAGCGAGCGTTAAGAACGGCGCCCCCCCTCCCGCCCGCCGCTGTCTCTCCGGGGCGCAGCCAAGGTGCGCCTCTCTCCCCCAGAGGGGCTGCGATGTGACCCACGTGTGCCACCTCCTCTGCAGGGAGGGGAGGTGATGGTGGGGCAATTGTGTGTGCGCGCCCCTCGCGCCGTGTGTGTGTGTTTGGCGCGCACACCCCGTTTTGCTCGCTTTGGGGTTGTTGTTTTTCCTGGTGGGTTGCCGCCGTGTCCAAGTTAGCGCCTGCGGTTTGACGTTCTTTCGTTCCAATGCGGTGCGTCCAGAGACGGGCGGACGGAGCTTCAACCAACCCGGTGGTCCCGAGGGGGCTCAGCCCATCTCCTTCCACTGCTTGTAAAACTCCACGACGTTCTGGATCTCAATGCTGGCACTGGCCGCTGCTTGGATCGCGGACTGAGGAGGAGAGGGAAGGATTCCAGTCAGCACGCGGACAAGGAGACGGAATTGCCATTCGGTCACCCTCACGGCCCCAGAGCGCATCTAGTCCAGCCCCCGTGCAGGAATCTACTGCTGTTGCCTTCCTGCGCAAATCAATCAATCTATCAATCTAACCTATCGCTCTATCTATCTAATCTTTTGCTTTATCTAATCTATTGCTCTATCCATCCATCCATCCAATCCAGTGATGGTGAACCTATGGCATAGGTGCCACAGGTGGCACGCAGAGCCATATCTGCTGGCACGTGAGCCATTGCCCCAGCTCAGCTCCAACATGCATGTATGTGCTGGCCAGCTGATTTCTGGCTCACACAGAGGCTCTGGGAGGGTTTTTTTGGCTTCCTAAGAGCCTCTGGGCGATGGGTGAGGGAGCCTGGGGAGGGCAAAACACAAGCCTACCAGGCCCACCAGAAGTTGGGAAACAGGCTGTTTTCCAGCCTCCAGAGGAGCAGGGGAACCTGTTTTTGCCCTCCCCAGGCATTGAATTGTGGGTTTAGGTACTCGGGCATGTGCGATAGCACGCGCCCATGCTCTTTCGTCACCTGAGGGAAATAAGGTTCACTATCACTGATCTAATCTATTGCTCTATCTATCTATCTATCTATCTATCTATCTATCTATCTATCTATCTATCTATCTATTTCTTTCTATCCATCCATCCATCCATCCATCCATTTATCTATCAATTTCTATATCTATCTATCTGTCTGTCTGTCTGTCTCTCTTTCTCTATCTAATCTATCGCTCTCTCTAATCTATCTATTTCTATCCATCCATCCATTAATCTATCTATCTGTCTATCAATCTATCATCCACCCACCCATCCATCCATTTGATTTCTATGCCGCCCTTCTCCTGGGACTCAGGGGGACGCACAACAAAACAAATAGAAATGTACAAGAAATCTAACGTTTAAAATTCTAAGGAAAAACATCTATCTATCTATCTATCTATCTATCTATCTATCTATCTATCTATCTATCTATCTATCTATCTATCATCCATCCATCTTGATTTTCATGCCGCCTTTCTCCTGGGACTCAGGGAGGCGCACAGCAAAACAAATGTACAAGAAATCTAACGTTTAAAATTCTAAGGAAAAACATCTTTAAAAACATATAAATATATAAACAATTCTTATTTTAAAACCCCAGTTAATTTAAAAAAGCAAACATCTCCATTTCAAATTAACAGACAAACCTGGTTCAATCATGAGCCAGGGTAGATCTTAAAATTTAATAACCGAAACCTGTCAGCAGAGGAGTGTCTTCAAGGCCTTACAAAAGGCCAGGAGGGTGGGGGCAGTATGAGTCTTTGGATGGAGTTCATTCCAGAGGGCCGGGGCCATCACAGAGAAGGCTCTGGCATTCTATTCTGTGCCGGACACCCACCTGCATGGGAGCGGAAAGTTTGCTGGGATCCTCGAGTTGGAAGCCGGTGATGACAGTCACCATACCAGCCGTGTCGTCTTCACTGCCTCCTTGAGAGGCTGTCAGCTGCTTACAGCTGTCCAAGATCTTATAGAGGTTCCTGGGAGGGAAGGAGGAAGGACACAAGGTTGAAACCAAAAGGCAGGAGAGCGCAAAAACTGTTCTGCAAAAGCACACCAGAGTACGTACAGGCAGTCCTCGGGTTACGACCACAACCAAGCCCAACAGTTTACGTGGCTAAATGAGACATTCTGTTAAGGGAGTTTTGCCCCGTTTTACAACTTTCCTTTTGCCACCGTTGTTAAAGTGAATCAAATGGCAGCTGTTAAGTTGGTAACACGGTTTTTAAGCGAATCTGGCCTCCCCATCGACTTTGCTTGTCAGAAGGTTGCAGTGACCGTCATAAACTTGAGTCAGTTGAATTTTGATCACGTGACCACGGAGATGCGGCAATGGTAGTAAGCATAAAAAACTTATTTCACTGCCACAATTTTCAGTGAACAGTCTGTGTTAAGTTCAAATTGAGCTGCAAGCATATATGCGTGCGCTGGTCGGTCACTTGCACGACCCAGTTCCAAACAGGCCACAGCCTGGTAGTGGGCTACAGCCCTGGAGTACTGGGGACCCCCCCTGAGTTAAGGGACTAAGCCCACAGCTTACCAAGCATCTAAATCTTGTCTCTTCAGCTTATGTCTCTCAAAACTTTTCCCGACTTCTTTCTGACAGCGAATGTACCTGGAGAGAAGATCACAGGAGAGAATATTAATCTATATATCTAAAAACGAAATACCACTCACGCATCAGTAGTAACTGTGAGAGGGACCTTGGAGTCCTAGTGGACAACCATTTAAATATGAGCCAGCAGTGAGCAGCTAGGTTTTCTTTGGAATGTAGTATTCAGAATAACCCAGGGCACGGAAGGCTGCCAAAAAGAAAACCGGCCCGCTAGTGTTTAAAGAGACTGTGCTGTCACCACAGACAGAAATAATTAGCTTGTACTAAGACATATCTCTTTAAGACATTGCATTAGGGGAATTGTAGTTATGAGATGGACTTTTCCCAGTAAGATAACTCAGCACAACGAGATATCACAGATTCCGCAGTCTGCATTGGCTGCCAATTGGCTTCCGGACTCAATTCAAAGTGTTGGTTATGACCTATAAAGCCCTACATGGCATTGGACCAGATTACTTGCGGGACCGCCTTCTGCCACATGAATCCTGGTGACCAGGATTTATAGGTCATAACAAACACTTTGAATTTAGTCCAGAAAGTCTCACAGAGTCAGCCTTCTCCAGGGTCCATCAACTAGACAATGTCATTTGGCGGGACCTAGGGGAAGAGCCTTCTCTGTGGGGGCCCCGGCCCTCTGGAACCAGCTCCCCCGACCCTCCTCACCTTTCGTAAGAGTCATAGGACTCATTTATGTCCTCAGGCTTCGGCCGATTACACCTTAGCTCCTGGCCAACGAATGATTGTATGATTGTTGTACGAATGGATGTGATTAATTTCATTAGAGATTTTAGATTGCTGTGTATTTTTAATTTAATGGGATTGATTTTATTGTAATTTATTGTTTTTTATATGCTGTAAACCGCCCCAAGTCTTCAGAGAGGGGCGGCATAGAAATCCAATCAATCAATAAATAAATAAATACATTTTATTGCAGGCATCCACACAATAACTCATGGTTATGATGTAATTCTTCTGCAGTATAATCTTTCCCATTGTGCAGAGTTACCTTACTGGGAAAAGTTCATCTCGTACCATCAAAGTAAAAGAAAAGGAGGCTGAATCATCCACATGTTGCTTCTACATGCTAGCTTACTTAGTGGATAACAAAGAACCCCTCAGAGCCAATAGGAATACACAGGTGAGGTCACATGTAAACGACATTACCCAGAGTGACTAACTACAATGTCTTAAAGAAACATGTCTTAATGCAAGCTAACTATTTCTTTTTTTCCGGGTATAAAATTTTCTTGATTTTTCTTCCAACATACAATGAAACAACATGAGCAGTAAAAAATACAGAATCAATGCCTAAAATAATAATAAATGATATTTCTTTGATATGTTAAACATTCAGAGAAAAAGAAAAGGCTAATAATGCTTTTAATATGTACTTTTTACCCTCTTTTTTGCCAAGTTAATTAAAATTAACTATGCATGTGATATATTTCATCTACAGATAACAATATTATGAAATCTAATCCCTTATATTCCCTTTTTCTATATATAATAAAACATAAACAACTTAACATCTTAACTGAATATCTAATTTAATCCTTTCATCTCTGTGTTAACTCCTTATCCAATGCTGCCACCAATCCTTCAGATTAAATCATCATGTAT
The DNA here is from genome assembly GCF_031021105.1 of Erythrolamprus reginae. Taxonomy (NCBI): domain Eukaryota; kingdom Metazoa; phylum Chordata; class Lepidosauria; order Squamata; family Dipsadidae; genus Erythrolamprus; species Erythrolamprus reginae. The sequence continues at coordinate 2,539,651 of NC_091962.1, read as the reverse complement.
TTCTTCAAAAGTAATTAAAAAAATACTTCTCAATTATTTTTAGTTTCCAACCATTCATAAAACTTTCCCCAGATCTTATAGTAATCATACTCTTCTTTATCTTTAAGTTTTAAAGTAAGCCTATTCATTTCAGCACAATCTAAAATATTACGTAATATTTCTCTTTCGTCTTGGGATTTTATTCACCTTCCAATTTTGTGCGTATGCTATTCTAGCTGCTGTTAAAATATGTATAATCAAATATATTTCTTCTTTATTAAAATTTTCTGGTAGAATACCAGAATAATAAGAATATTTCTGGTTTAAATTCAAGCTAACTATTTCTGTCTGCGGTGACAGAGACCCACAGAGCTCTCAACCAACCCCTTTCATGGCATTGTGGGTTTAGGAAATGCAAAATTAACATTAACCCATTTGTAGGGTCCTTGGTGCCCTCTGAGCTTTTCTCGCGGGTATTTCATTACCAAACCAGGTAACATAATCAGTGCTAGTGGTGGCGTTGATAGCATTGATGGTGTTACCTATTTTGGTAGTGATACACCTGCAAGAAACCCACCAAGCTCAGAGAGCACCAAGGACCCCACAGCTTAACCCTGAGCTACAAGTATTCGATCAATGAATCCATCTTTTTCTTTGACACGCAAAAGGAAGCGTTTCATTTCCCTTTGGCTTCATTGGAAAAGCTTCCCTGTGGCTAGGTAGGCAATTGGACCTGCCTTTCTCCACCACCTGATGAATACAATATGTGGAGGAAGAAAAACAGGGTAGGGACAAGGACGACCTACCTGTTTCCCTTTTTAAATTCTGCTTCTAAGTATCGGATGCTGTCACGAGCGCCTGCATTCTCCTTCTTCAGGAAATCCAAGCCATCGATGACTACAAACAGAAAAGGCGAAGCAGGCATTCCTGTTACTTCCTCTTTTAACAACCTTAGGTCACAGAGCAGGTGCCCCACCTGCCCCCTGCAACCTCCAGAATCCCAAATTCTTCCTAAAGCCACGTCCCCCCCGGCCAAGATCCCCAGACACCTTCCTCTTTCCTTTCAGACAGCCATTTTTGAGGTACGGAGAAACTTCCCTTGGCCAAAACGGTTCTGTCCAGCCGGAGGAATGGTCAGAAATAAAGACCCACATAGATTGGTTCAAAGTCATAGGCAAAGTCTATTGATAAAACAATTTCTGCAATATAAGGGTTGACGCATGGAATTTCATGCTTGCCTAATTAGCAGGAGATACGGCAATCCGGGATGCTAGCCAGATAGAGTCATACATCTCCACTCTTGATGTGTCTCTGTTAATTTAACTAAAACTCACAGTCTAGGGAATTTAACAGCTCATGAAAGAATCGAAGTCCTTGGAAGCAGAAGAAGTCTCTTAGCTCTGAGGCACTTTCCTCCATGATGGAGAATGTTGTTTGCCACACCCTCTTTCCCAACAGGCTGTCCTTATATACTGCCAAGGTTTGGTCCAATGTCCCATAGATCTCATTAATGCCAAGAACCCCTCCTTGTTTCAACTCCTACCCTCAAAACGTCGCTACAGAGCACTGCACACCAAGACAACTAGACACAAGAACAGTTTTTTTCAGAACGCCATCACTCTACTAAACAAACAATTCCCTCAACACTGTCAGACTTTCTACTAAATCTGCACTTCTATTCTACTAGTTTTTCTCATCATTCCTATCACCCATTTCCTCCCATGTTGACTGTATGACTGTAACTTGTTGCTTATCTCCTAAGATTTTTATTAATATTGCTTCTTCATTGCTTATTTGACCCCTATGACAATCATTAAGTGTTGTACCACATGATTCTTGACAAATGTATCTTTTCTTTTATGTACGCTGAGAGCATATGCACCAAGACAAATTCCTTGTGTGTCCAATCACACTTGGCCAATAAAAATTCTATTCTATTCTATTCTATTGGGAGATATTCGTGTCTAGATCTCATTCTCCTGACCCTTGCATCTAACAGGGGGTCCTAATCCTCAAATTCCCCATCGTCCTCTGACTCAGACAATACCATAATTGGGGGTTCTATAGTCTCTGGTGGTTCCCCAGTCTTCAACTCCCCTTCACATTCACTCTCAAACTTGAGTGACAAGAACACGATGCAAGTTCTCATCCGTCTCCTGGTCCTTGAAATCCGTGACCAGCCGAGCCAAACGTGGACCACTCACAACAAAAACTACTAGGAATTCGCCAGCAGAAGGGATTCCTTGCTGCTTCCGCTCTACCTGAGTCCTACTTACCTGTCCGTGGGATGATGACAATGAACCTCCCGCTGGCGGCCAGCTGCCTGATGGGGCTGAGATGCTGGCAAAGGGCCTGGGTGTCCGGGACCAGGTAAGGGGACATCACACACTGAGCCTTGGGCTGCTGGAGACTGCCTTCTAGCTGGGATACCTCCAGCTGTTTGGGGAAGGAGGGAAAAAATGCAAACAAGAATCTTGAGGGAAGAAACTCTAAGCAGAAACGTCACGTCTTCCAAATCAGCAGAAAGCAACCAAGACAGAAAGTTCTTTCACGCAAACACACACCACTCGCCATCTTGTCAGTTGGGAGGACCACAATTCCTCTCCCATAATTAATATTTTAATATTAATTTATTATCATTATCATTATTCAGGGTATCCAGGGGGAAAGCATTTTGAAATTTCCTGATATTTCCCTGTAACTAGTGATCTAATTAAGGCGGGGTTGTAGATGACGTCATACCAGACGGCTAAGTCGTGGAGAAATATCGGTAGCTGAGGAAGCAAGTTGTTGCCACAGTTATGCTCATTTTTGCTTCACTCTGCCAGGTTTTTTTTTTACATGGTTTTTCCCTGACTTTAAACATTTTAATAGTTTGGTTGTATTCCATGATTTATTCTGTTTTTTGCTGAACTGCCGATTTCCCTGATTTCCCTATTTTCCAGGTTTGCTGGGCACCCTGTTATTATTGTAAAAGCTTTTTAAAATAAATGCTTCATCTGAAGAGCCCCAGTGCTATTGTATCTTCTTTTAAATAGCAGAGAATAACTATACTTCCAGAAAGCCACACCAATTTTAACAGCATCTGTACCAATGTAACAGTGTCCTGTTTAGTATTAAGATAAGGCAGCAGAGTTAAACCCTGACTTAGTCATGTGTGGAGTAGATCTATTTAAATAACTGGAAGGAGTTAATGTGACTACATTTAAGAAAACTTTCTGGCATTAATATACTGCCATAATATCTATTTCTCCAATTATTTGCTATTTCTGTGGATCAGGCACACATGCAGAGAAATACACAGCAAACAGGGTATATCATCTGTGCTGTTTTATACTCCGAAAAATCCAGTAAGTGACTTCGATCAGAAGGTGATCCTGGGGCACTGCAACCATCATAAATATGAATTCAATTGCCAAGCGCCTGAATGTTGATCATATGACCACAGGGATGCTGCGATGGTTATTAAATATGAAGATCAGTCCATAAGTCACTTTTTTAGTGCCGCTGTCGCTAAATGAATCGTGGTAGCTCGAGAACTGCAGGCAAACTCTGCCCACAGCCAGGAGTTTGATCCTGACAGGACTCAAGGTTGACGCAGCCTTCCATCCTTCCAAAGTCGGTAAAATGAGGACCCAGATTGTTGGGGGGCAAGAGGCTGATATTTATCAACCTCCCAGAGGGTGTGTAAAGTGCCACAAAGAAATATCTAAGTGCTATTGCTATTTAGTTGGATTTGCCAAGGAAAGCTGCTTCCCAAGACAGATAGCCTTAGAAGTCAAGTCAAATCGAACAAATGAAATACCATATTTATCAGAGTATAAGATGCACCTTCACCCTCCCCCAAGAGGCTGAAAATTTGGGTGCATCTTATACAGCAGTGATCCCTCGATTTTCACGGGGGTTACATTCCAAGACCTCCCGTGAAAATCGATTTTCCGCGATATAGCGGCGCAGAAGTAAAAACACCATTTTTGGCTATGGACAGCCAAAAACTACCCCCACGCACTCTTTTTCAAGGCAGCACAAGGAGCCGGGCTTGAAATTAGGGCAGGGAGCGACGAAAGTGCGGAAGCCGACAAAGATTGCTTTGAATGTCGGCTGCCCCCGCCCCCCCAGCACCCGCCCGCCCGCCGTTCGCCCGGCTGTTCGCTCACCGCTCACCTGTTCGCCCGCCCATCCCCCCGGCTGCCGTTCGCCCATCCGCTCGTTCGCCGCTCGCCCACCGTTCGCCCGCCCACCCGCCGTTCGCCCGTCCGCTCGCTCGCCGCTTGAGAGCAAGAGGGGGAGAGATAGAGAAAGAGAGAGAAGGAAAGAAAGAGATGAGAGAGGGAGGAAGAGAGTGTGAGAGAGGAAGAAGCAAGAGAGAGAAAGAGAGAGAGAAAGAAAGATGAGAAAGGAAGGAAGAGAGTGAGAGAGAGGAAGAAAGAGAGAGAGAGAAGAGTGGAAGAAAGAGAGAGAGAAATGATAGAAAAAAGGGGAGAAAAAAAGAGAAATGAGAAAATGATTGAAGCAGAGAATGACAGGAAAGAAAGAGAAAGAGACAGAGAAGTGACTCTTGGTGATGACGTATGACGTCATCGGGTGGGAAAAACCGTGGTATAGCAAAAAAACCGTGGAGTATTTTTTAATTAATATTTTTTGAAAAACCGTGGTATAGCGTTTCGCGAAGTTTGAAGCCGCGAAAATCGAGGGATCACTGCACTCCGAATGTGTAGCTTTTTCGAAGCTTTTTTCCCCTAGTCCTAACAAGGTGCTAATAATTTTCCCAACTTGCAGGCTTGTTTTCATTGCTACTCTCTCCGAAAAAAGGTTTTTCAGCCCTAACAAAGCTTTTAGGATTTTTTTTCCATTGCTACTCCAAAGAAATTTTTTCCCTAGTCTTTGCAGGCTTGTTTTCATTGCTACTCCCTCCGAAGTAGATTTTTTTCCCCCCAGACCTAACCAGGGGATAAAATAATGTGCTGAAGCTGACCAGACTAAGGAGGCTAGCCAGATTTCTTCCCCCTATTTTCCTCCCCCCAAACTAAGGTATGTCTTATACTCTGGTGTACCTTATACCCTAAAAAATATAGTAAATGATTCGGCAAGGCAGATTCCTTCCCTGCCCAGGAGGATGGATCTGGATTGGGGCTGGGTTCCAATTTAAACAGACATGCAGCAGCCTCACCCGAGGCCTCCTTCCTCCCCACTCAACCCAGCCCTGTACCTGCAGCCGAAGCTGGGCCATGTCACGCATCAGCCGGTTCCGTCGGGCTTCCTCAGCAGCCTAGGAGGGAGGGAGAGACAGAGCGTACCAAGTTAGCCTGCTTTTTAAATTATGACCTCTCTGTTTCCCAGATGCATCTCTAGGACAATATTTTTAAGGATAAGGCTTCCAAAAACTCCCAATTGAAAGAGTGAATTCATATAACACTTCATTCGCTGACCCATACCAGATAGTACATATACAGATTTTTTTTTTAATCGTGCTCCCAGCACATATATATGCAAAACTTTTTAAAAGATCCAGAAAATTTTTAAAAAATTTAAAGATCCAAAAACTAAATTTAAGACCCAGAAAGAAGCTTGTGATGGGCTGAATCTATATTTATCTAATTTCATGGATGACATAAAAGACAGGAGTTGGACCAGATATTTGCAGATGACATGTTAATAAAGCAAGTGTAATCCCACCCCCACCCGGTCAATCTTGTCAATCAAAATGCAGTTTTCCTTCTCTGCAAACTCTGTAAACCGCTTAGAGAGCTGTAGACCACCATGAGGCAGTACAGTGGAACCCCGACATAAGAGCTGCTCTACTTAAGAGCAACTCGAGATAAGAGCTGGGAGGGGAGAGATATTTTTGTTCTACTTACAAGCCCAAATTCGAGATACAAGCGCCAAGGAGCTGTCTCCTGAAGCCAAACGCTAACTTCCGCGTTCGGCTTCAGGAGACAGCTGCGAAGCGGCGCGCGTGTTTTAAAAGGTTGCAGCCGGCCTGGGGGGGCTCGGGGGGGTGCTTGCAGCTTTCTTTCTTGCTCTTTTTCTTTCTCTCTTTTACCTTCCCTTCCTCTATTTCTTCTTTTCTTTCTCCTTCCCACCTTCTTCCCTCCCTCCCTCCCTTCACTCATTCCTCTCTTACTCTCCCCTTTCATAAGTTTCCTTGCTTCCTTCCTCTGTTCCTGTCCCTTCCCCCTTTCTTTCTTTCTTGCTTTCTTTCTTTCTTGCTCTTTCTCTTTCTCTCTTTTACCTTCCCTTCCTCTATTTCTTCTTTTCTTTCTCCTTCCCACCTTCTTCCCTCCCTCCCTCCCTCCCTTCACTCATTCCTCTCTTACTCTCCCCTTTCATAAGTTTCCTTGCTTCCTTCCTCTGTTCCTGTCCCTTCCCTCTTTCCTTCCTTCCTTCCCACCCTCCGTCCATTCATTCACCCATTCCTCTCTTGATCGCTTAAAGCCGGTCCCTGGTGCAAAAAGGGTTGGGGACCTCTGTCCTACAGGATTGGGTGGCAGAGAAGTTGAACATATGTAAATTTAAAAGTTTAAGAAAGTTTACAAGTTAAGTGAAAGAAACTTCATTATTCATTTATATGTACATGTACATTTCTTCATTAAAAACATGTCTTTCTGCATAATTTAGACTAACTTTGTGAGTTTTTTGAGGGCTGGAACCAATTAAAATTATTTACATTAATTCCTATGGGGAAAAGTCGTTCGAGATAAGAGCTGCTCGACTTAAGAGCCCAGGTCCGGAACGAATTAAACTCATATCTCGAGGTACCACTGTATATAAATCTTAAGTGGTATAGCTATTTTTCCTTCCTTCCTTGCTGTTAGAATGCAGTATTGTAGGCTAACACTGCCCCCCCTGCCAGAAGTTCAATCCTGACCGGCTCAAGGTTGACTCAACCTTTCATCCTTCCAAGATCAGTAAAACGAGGACCCAGATTGTTGGGAGCAATATGCTTACTCTCTGTAAATCGCTTAGAGAGGGCTGTAAAGCACTATGAAGCGGTATATAAGTCTAAATGCTATTGCTGTTACCATCACCCCTGTCAACTTTACCAAACACCCCATAGTTTCCAAGCTTTTCAAAAACCCCAAAGAGATGCCACCTCTTAAAAAGCAACTGATTTTCCAGAGAAGGAATTGAACCAACCATCTCCCTTGATACCCGAAGCGGTAAAAGAGAAAGTAAAGAAGAAGAGAAGACGACCGCCAACGGTTGTGACTACCCAGTTTTCCCCCAAATAAGACTTCTCCTGATAATAAGCCCAATCAGGCTTTGAGTGCATGGCAATAAGTCTAAGTGCTTGTTTCAGAGTTCAAAAAAATGTAAGTCAGGGTGTTATTTTTTGGGAAACCCAATAGTCATATGTGGCAGATCAAGCACCGGTCAGCTAGCACAACAACCCAGCACTGGTTTCTACCACCACCCCTGGGCTCACCATGCGGAACTGCGCCTGGGCCTGCTGCAGGAGGCCGTCCTGCTCCGACTGAGCGATGCTGATGAAGATCCCCACTTCAGAGTTGTACTGCAGGATGCTGCCTTGCAAACGGGTGATGAAATGGCCGAAGCTTCGGATGCAACAGATGCGAACCACGGACTGTGGGGAGAGGAGACAGGGCATCTTTAGGGCAGGGGGAATCACCCAGGGAGAGTCAGCCAAGGACAAGGCTACCAAAGCAGCTGGTTTGGGCTGGGAAGAGTGTCAGGATAAAGATTTAAAACTGACCAGCCGTTGTAAGGCAGGGGACCAGGATGATGAACTGTGGATGAGTCACCAGGGTTATTGCCGGTTTAAGACTGAAGACGAGTCAGCAGGGATAATTGCCACTTTAAGAAACTGTCTATATAAGGGAGGCCATGAAAAAGTGTCTCCTCTTTCCTCATGTCTCTTTCTCATTGTCTGTCTGTCTGTCTATCTATGTATCTAATCTATCTATCTATCTATCTATCTATCTATCTATCTATCTATCTATCTATCTATCTATCTATCTATCGGATTTATATGCCACCCCTCTCCGAGGACTCAGGGTGGCTTGCGACATATATAAAGAACAATAAAATACAATACTCTAAAATCATTAACTATATTAAAAATCAATCATACCCATTCAAACAACAACCATACATAACATTCTTCGGCCAGAGGGCTAGGCTCTAATCGCCCCAAGCCCGGCGACATAAATGAGTCTTAAAGACTTTTGCGAAAGGTGAGGAGGGTGGGGGCAGTGAGAATCTCGAGGGGGAGCTGGTTTCAGAGGGCAGGGCCCCCCACAGAGAAGGCTCTTCCCCTAGGTCCTGCCAAAGGACATTGTCTAGTTGACGCGACCTGGAGAAGGCTGACTCTGTGGGACCTCACCGGTCGCTGGGACTCATGCAGCAGAAGGCGGTCCAGCAAGTATTCTGGTCCAAGGCCATGTAGGTCTTTATATAGGTCATAACCAACACTTTGAATTGCATCCGGAAACCAACTGACAGGCAGTGCAGTCCGCGGAGTGTTGTAGAAATATGGGTATGCCTCGGCAGGCTCATGACTGCTCACGTGGCTGCGTTCTACACAATTTGCAGTTTCCGAACACTCTAACACATTAATTGCAACACTATTACATTGCAATTGCAACATTAATTTTACGTATGGTTTGTTTGGGATGTATGATTGTTTTTAAATCAAGGGTTTTAACTGTTCTGGATTGGATTTATATTGTGTATTGTTGTTGTAAGCCGCTCCGACTCTTTGGAGAGGGGCGGCATACAAATCTAATAAATAATAATAATAACAATGATGATGATGATGATGATGATATAAGTGCTATTGCTATTTTCCCTCCCTCCCTCCCTCCCAGTGGTTAGAATGCAGGCTGACTCTGCTGACTGACAGCACTTCAATCCTAACCAGCTCAAGGTTAATTCAGCCTTCTGTCCTTCCAAGGCTGGTAAAATGAGGACCCAGATTGTTGGGGGCAAGAGGCAAACCACTTAGAGAGGGCTGGAAAGCGCTGTGAAGCGGTATATCAAGCCTTAGTGCTATGGCTATCTTCCTTCCTTTCTTCCCTCCCAGTGCTTAGAATGCGGGATTGGAGGCTAATTCTGGCCACAGCCAGGAGTTCGATCCTGATCGGATCAAGGTTGACTCAGCCTTCTGTCCTTCGGGTAAATTGAGGACCCAGATAGCTGGGGGCAAGAAGCCGACTCTGCAAATCGCTTAGAGAGGGCTATAAAGCATTGTGAAGCGGCATATGCCGCATAAATCCCAGCGACCAATTAGGTCCCACAGAGTTGGCCTTCTCTGGGTTCTGTCAACTAAACAACGTTGGTTGGCGGGCCCCAGGGGGAGAGCCTTCTCTGTGGCGGCCCCGACCCTTTGGAATCATCTCCCCCCAGAGATTAGAACCGCACCCACCCTCCTTGCCTTTCGTAAATTGCTAAAGACCCACCTATGTCGCCAGGGAGGGAGGAATTAAGATACCCCCAGGCATATATAGTTTATGTATGGAATGATTGGGTTGCATGGTTTTAATGTTGGGTTTTAAATGGGGTTTTTTTTGTTTTTTTTAAAAAATATTTTTATTAAATTTTTATTACAACAAACAAACAAACAAACAAAATCTTAAAGAACAAGTGCCCAACACCAATAAACCCCACCACCGTTTAGGGGGTTAAATTATTTACAATAAATTTCAATTTCTTCCTTGGCTCCGGTTTACATTTCTTTACATACAAAAAGTGATTGGAATTTATTTTTCACATTGTCGTCATAAATTCTACTTAAGATATCATTTTTCACCTTATTCCATCGGGCCATCAGCTTCTCCAATTTATTTTCATCAAAATTATTTAATCTTATTTCCATAATTTCGGAGTGGATGTGGTTTTAAATGTTTTTTAATATTAGATTTGTTATACTGTACTGTGTTATTTTGTTGTGAGCCGCTCCGAGTCCACGGAGAGGGGCGACATACAAATCTAATAAATTAAATTATATAAAGTCTAAGCACTGTTGCTATTGTAATCCTAAAAATCAACCCAAAGCCATTTTTCAGGTTAGAAACATAGAAACATAGAAGTCTGACGGCAGAAAAAGACCTCATGGTCCATCTAGTCTGCCCTTATACTATTTTCTGTATTTTATCTTAGGATGGATATATGTTTATCCCAGGCATGTTTAAATTCAGTTACTGTGGATTTATCTACCACGTCTGCTGGAAGTTTGTTCCAAGGATCTACTACTCTTTCAGTAAAATAATATTTTCTCATGTTGCTTTTGATCTTTCCCCCAACTAACTTCAGATTGTGTCCCCTTGTTCTTGTGTTCACTTTCCTATTAAAAACACTTCCCCCCTGAACCTTATTTAACCCTTTAATATATTTAAATGTTTCGATCATGTCCCCCCTTTTCCTTCTGTCCTCCAGACTATACAGATTGAGTTCATGAAGTCTTTCCTGATACGTTTTATGCTTAAGACCTTCCACCATTCTTGTAGCCCGTCTTTGGACCCGTTCAATTTTGTCAATATCTTTTTGTAGGTGAGGTCTCCAGAACTGAACACAGTATTCCAAATGGGGTCTCACCAGCATTCTATATAGCGGGATCATAATCTCCCTCTTCCTGCTTGTTATACCTCTAGCTATGCAGCCAAGCATCCTACTTGCTTTCCCTAGGTTGCTTTTCTTTTTTTTAAAAAGGAATTTCCATCACCTCCTCCACTTCGGTAAGGGCAGGCCGGTCCTGCTCGAAGTTAAACCTCTTGTGCGCGCTCTTCAGGGGGGGCAGGTTACGGAGGGCCATGTCTTCTGGCAGAAGCAAGCAAGTGTTCAAGTCTGGAAGTTCGCAACCCGATAACATGCTCTTCACCTCGCTGGAGAGAAACAACCCTGAAACGAGAAGGGAGACAATAAATGCTTGATCTGAAGAGGCCCAGTGCTATTGTATCTTCTTTTAAATAGTAGAGAACAATGTATACTCCCAGAAAGCCACATCGATTTTAACAGCATCTGTACAAGCATAGTCTGAAATGTAGCAGTGTCCTGTTTCAGCCTTAAGATAAGGCAGCTGAGCTAAACTCTGACTTAGCCTTGTTTGGAGTAGATCTATTTAAATAATTGGGAGGAGTTAGCGTGCTTACATTTAAGAAAACTTTCTGGCATTGATATACTGCCCTAATAGACTGTGTGCCTGCTTTTATATATTTTGGGACTGTTTTATGAATTTATGAATTTTAAATTGTAATTAGATTGGTGGGTATTGGATTTGTTATTATGTACTGTTTTTTATTATTGTTGTGAGCCGCCCCGAGTTTGCGGAGAGGGGCGGCATATAAATCCAATAAATCTAATCTAATCTAATGTACATTTCTCCAATTCTTTGCTATTTTTATGGGTCAGGCGCACACAGTAAACAGTGTGTCTCATTTGTGCTGGTTGTCCCTTGTTTTCCTCTCCCAAAACTGCACATTTTATACACTGACATACTCAGAGGAAATCATGAAAGGAAAAAATAAAATTTACTATGTTTTCCCAAAAATAAGACACGGTCTTATTTTCTTTTCTTATTTTCGGGGAGGTCTTATTATTTTTGAGGTCCGGGAGTCCCCTTATCATTGGCCTGCCACCTGCAGATCAGCTGACCCAGGCAAGGGTTGGAAGTTCTGTCTGTTTCTGGCTTTCTTTCTTTCTTTCTTTCTTTCTTTCTTTCTTTCTTTCTTTCTTTCTTTCCTTCCTTCCTTCCTTCCTTCCTTAGATTTGTATGCTGCCCCTCTCCGTAGACTCGGGGCGGCTAACAACAATAATAAAACAGCATATGACAACTCTAATATTTAAAATAACTAAAAACCCTTATTAAAAACCAAACATACACACAAACATACCATGCATAAATTGTATAGGCCTAGGGGGAAAGGAATATCTCAATTCCCCCATGCCTGACGACAGAGGTGGGTTTTAAGGAGCTTACGAAAGGCAAGGAGGGTGGGGGCAATTCTGATCTCTGGGGGGAGCTGGTTCCAGAGGGTCGGGGCCGCCACAGAGAAGGCTCTTCCCCTGGGTCCCGCCAACGACATTGTTTAGTTGACGGGATCCGGAGAAGGCCAACTCTGTGGGACCTAATTCGTGCGGCAGAAGGCGGTCCCGGAGATATTCTGGTCCGATGCCATGAAGGGCTTTATAGGTGATTAACCAACACTTTGAATTTTGACCGGAAACTGATCGGCAACCAATGCAGAGACTTGCCAGCCCTAGTGTTGCTGGGCCTGCTTCGTTGCTTCCTGTGCAAATGGCATGAGGCGAGGAGGCCCCACACGCCCCAGCCATTCACGCGGAACAGCCTCACGGAGGTTGCTCCTGCAAACCTTAGCTCCCGCGCCCCTTCTTAGTAGCGCTCAGAAGAACCGATTGGGCTTATTATCAGGAGAGGTTTTCATTTCGGGAAAACAGGGTAATGGAAGTGTACCTGAGTCTTGAAGGTCTGCCGCTGAAGGAAGCAGGTTCAGGAGGACTGACAGTCGATTCCATAAACTCTGTGAACTCTGCAAGGAGAGAAGGTGGGAGACAACAGGGAAGTTGGAATATTGGAGGATACCCAGCTTTAGGTCTCAGCTTCGATTGCGATGTTTGCTTCTTTCTAAGCTTCATCACTCGAGGCTTCTTACAATACCAGACAACCCAGTATCGACAGTAGAGAGCTTCAAACTTCTAGGTTCTATCCTATCTCAAGACCTAAAATGGTCACCTTAATATCAAAAACATCATCAAAAAAGCACAACAAAGAATGTTCTTTCTGCACCAACTCAGCTCAAACTGCCCAAGGAGCTGCGGATCCAGTTCTACAGAGGAATCACTGAGTCTGTCATCTGCACCTCCATAACTGTCTGATTCGGTTCTGCAACCCAACAAGAGCGACACAGACTTCAGAAGATAATCAGAACTGCAGGAAATAAACAATTACTGTCAACCTGCCTTGCATTGAGGACCTGCACAAGTCAAAAAGAGAGCTGTGAAAATATTTGCACACCCCTCACATCCTGGACGTAAACTGTTTCAACTTCTACCCTCAAAACGTCGCTATAGAGCACAGCACACTAAGACAACTAGATACAAGAACAGTTTTGTCCCAAACGCCATCACTCTGCTAAACAAATAATTCCCTCAACACTGTCACGCTATTCACTAAATCTGCACTACCAATAACCTTCTCTTTGTTCCCAACACCCATCTTCTCCCACTAATGACTGTATTCTTTTTAGAGATGCATTGAGGCCACTTGGAGGTTTGTCTGTGTCCTCAGGTTCACCTGAGTAGTGCAAATGGGTGTGGAAGGACTCTTATCTGAGGGCACAGATAAACTTTCAAGTAGCCTCAATGACCCTCTGAAAGGATGCAAACGACTAGCTGTCTGCAAGGCGTATAAAGCTTTCCATTCTCCACCGTCCAGTTGAAACTGAAGAAGATTCTTGGATGAGAAGTGAAACATCTTCAACAAAAAAAAAAAAAGCAAAGAAAGTCCAGTTGTCTCCTGAAAAAAAGCACCTTTGGGACAACCAGGACCTGGAAGACAGAATCTCTATGGACTTTTAGCTACACAATTTGAGTTGAAGACCCTTGGAATGGTGTGGGAGTAGAGAAAAATTGCAGACTCCAGGAACCATTTCCACCACTCAGGTGACCCTGAGGACAGAGATAAACCTCCAAGTGGCCTCAAGGACTCTCTAAAACGAATGCAAATGACCAGCTGCCCGCAAGGAGCATCAATCCTTCCATTCTTCCACCAGAGCTGAAGAAGCTTCTTAGATGAGAAGCGAAACGTCTTCAGAGAATGTTGAGGTTGGCTCACAGCCAGCTCCTCTGGTCACTGATTTTGACTCAGAGGAGCCGGGGCCGTCGGATCAAAGAAGACCTGCTGTCTGGCTTACAGAGGAGTCAGACAGTGAGGGGGAAGGAGAAGTGGACGTGGCAGGTGCCGGAGAGGCCGAGAGGCCTGCAGAGCCTGTAGGATCTCCAGTCAGAGCCACATCTGGGTCAGATGAGGAGGGGGTGATGTCCTTAATGTCAGGGTGCGTAGAATGCTGGGATGTCAGGAGCAGCTCTGCAGACGCAGACAGAGATTCTAAGGCACAGCTGTCAGCAATTAAGGAAGTTGCGGCAGGCTTAAAAAGAGAAGGACTTGCGAAAGGCGGTGTGGGAAATTATCGTTCGGAATTGAGGGAAACAGAGACATTAGAGCTTCGTGGTTTAGCATTTACTTTGGAAAACTTTGAAACTCAGCCAAGTGAGTAATTGGCAGAAGCAAGCTTGAGAGACTTTTGCTGCCAGCTTGAACCGTTAACCCTAAACCAACATTCCTTTGCAGTTGCTGTGGCTCCAAGCCAATTTTGTACAGAAATAGAATTTTGCCTTTTGCAAGCCTCTCTCTCTCTGTGTTTGTACACTGCTTTGTTGTGTGGCCAGCCGGCCAGGCAGAACAGAGAAAAACTCAAGAAGCCCAGATGCCTCTTGAAAAAACAAGCACCTTTGGGATGTCAGAGCCCATGACGGCTAAAGAGGCGGGGCAAAAAAGCCAAAGAGGTGCAGGAACCAAGAGCCACTCACCTGAGCACACATGATGATGAGGTCAGTGTTCGTTCTCAGCCAGTCCAGGAACACCTTGACCGTTGGCAGCAATCCTTCGCCGCTTATAATTTCCAGCTTCTCTTGGAGAGACCGCTCGTTCCGGCAGGATCTGCTGCTGGAGATGCTTTCTTCTGACTCTGAAACATCATCTGTAGACCAGGGAAATGGATGGTTAAAACCCCAAAGAAATTGGAGAATTCAGCAAGGGGCAAAAGAACTGCGGGACTGGGAAGGGGCAGTGTTGTGGTTAGCTCTGGCCCAGCTCCTGCCCCAAGGACTGTGGATGTGGGGGGGACATCCACATGCTGCAGGCCTGTTTTGTCCCCGGTGGAATCTGCTGATGAAGGCTCCTCTGACCAAGAAGACATGAGTGATAGGGAGGAGGAGAGTGTGGCAGATAGCTCAGAAGGACATCAATTATCTAGCTCCTCCTTGGATTCAGAACAAGAGTTAATGATACAGCCTCGCATGCAGAGAGCGATGCATAGGCAACAACAACTGAGAGATTATTATCAAAGAAAATGAGGCCACCTGTGGTTGGGTGGGGCTGTGGTGATTAGTGAGGCTGCTATAAATAGCAGCCTGTGGGTTTGGCCATTGTGGAGGATTATCTGATCGTTGTGTTTCGTGACTGCTTTACTGACTTTGACCTTTTGTGTGCTGGTTTTTCCCCGCTTTGAAACTAAACCAGAAGAAAGTGTGTTTCACTTTGTGAAAGAAGGACTGTGAATTGCCTCACAGCTGCAAGCTAAGTATCACAGAACTGATAAGGGACTTGTACAAATTACCAGTTTGTTTGGAGACCAGTGCTCTTTGCTATACCAAAAGAGGGCTTGGTTTAAGTGAATTTTCATTATAAAGAACATTGTTTTGAATTTTCAAACATGTGTGTGTCTGAAATTTGTACCTGTGAATTTTTGGGAGGAGTGTACCAGAGAGCCCGACAGAACAGGTAGCGGGATAGCTCACGGTGGTTCATGCGGCCAGGGGATTATGGGATTAGAATCCAAATACAGGCAGTCCTGTATCCTGCTTGAGTGTAATAAAGATTGTGTTTCATTACTCAGAAGTGATTTTCGGGGACTGGAATAGAATAGAATAGAATTGTATTGGCCAAGTGTGATTGGACACACAAGGAATTTGTCTTGGTGCATATGCTCTCAGCGTACATAAAATAAAATATACATTTGTCAAGAATCATGTGGTACGACACTTAATGATTGTCATAGGGGTCAAATAAGCAATGAAGAAGCAATATTAATAAAAATCTTAGGATATACGCAACAAGTTACAGTCATACAGTCAACATGGGAGGAAATGGGTGATAGGAATGATGAGAAAAACTAGTAGAATAGAAGTGCAGATTTAGTAGAAAGTCTGTCAGTGTTGAGGGAATTATTTGTTTAATAGAGTGATGGCATTCGGAAAAAAACTGTTCTTGTGTCTAGTTGTCTTGGTGTGCAGTGCTCTGTAGAGACATTTTGAGGGTAGGAGTTGAAACAGTTTGTATCAGAATGTATCGGAAGCCCGCGAACAGAACAATTAGGAGCGGAGAAAAACTAAAACATTTCTACCAAAACAGCTCACCTGGCTCAGGTGCAGCGGCCCTCTCCACGTCCCCATTGACGCAAGGCTTGCCATCTCCTGCTGCCTCCTTCGGGATGGCTGGCCCACCGCAGCCGGGCTTGAGGAGGACGTTGCTGAAAGTGGGAGCCAGCCGGAAGCACCGCTTGGTCTGGAAGAGCTGTGTGGACATGGCCTGGAGGTTGCTGGCAATACTGGCCTCGCTGCCGCCCAAGGAGCCTGGCCCATTGGCCACAGGCTCTGGAGGGTCAGTCTTGGGGAGGCCAGGGCCCTTCGAGTCCGGCAGCCGCCCTCCTTCGCTTGCCACCAAGTCCGGGGTTCCCCTGGTCCCATTCTTGACCCCCCGAGGCTGTCCGCTGCCCACTTCAGTCTCGGCCTCGGCCTCCTCCTCCTCCTCCTCCATGTCTTCTAGATCCGAGCGGGACTCCTGGCTGTTCATGTCGGAATCGGTCTCCATGTCAAAAGCCGCCTCGGCTTCCTCGTCGCTCTTTTCGGAACCCGTCTCCGAGGCGCCGCTGGCTTTGGTGGACTCCGGGCTGGAATCCGAGTCGAAGCCCTCGCTCAGGTCGCTCTCGTCCAGCTTCTGGGCCCGGCGGCGACGGCGCAGGCAAGAAAGGCGTGAATACTTCTTGCCCTTTTGGCTGTCATTCTGCCGTGGCTCCCCCGGGGTGCGGTGGCTGGCTGGGTCGGCCTCCGTCTCTCTCTCGACCGAATTTGCCGTCTCCTTGGCCTCTGGGCCCTCTGCAAGGATCACCAAACACAGCTGCAGCTCAAAACCCCAGAGACACAATAGACCTTGCCTCCCACCCACCCAAAACTGAGCCATCTATCTGTCACGTCCAAGCCAGCATTGAGAGTAGAGGCATTGGCCTGCCACAAATGGAGTAGCCTATGGGAATTGGGGAGAGCTGGTAGCATGAGAGGGCACTAGTTACTAGCCACATTCCTACCTTCAGATTCAAGGTCATCTTTTGTTCTGCAACAGTGGGAAATATGAGGGTGGACCTTAAATGCTGGAAGGGACCAGAGTGGTCAACGTGATGAACTTGTGGGCGTGGGGATGTGAGATGAACCTTAACCTGGGTGGAGAACTGTAGGGAATTTTAGTATCGTTTTGGCTGCAGTTCTGTTCCCAAATGGCGATGTTAATAAATCGGAACTTGAAGAAGGCCGAGGTTTGGACTTTGATTTATTTCTCGGATTGCTATTGGGATGCTGTCACAATCATTCTGATGGAAGGGGCCTGCTACAAACGCTGTTGGTCAAGGACTCCAGCCAGAGGGGTCCAGCCTTTTCTGCCCTGGTGTCCACCCTCTGGAACATCACGCCCCTCAAGGTGAGACCCACCTCACCCTTTTCGCCTTCCTAAAGAGAAATGCATCAAGGAGAGATACAACCTAGAACTTCCTGACAGTGAGAACAATTAATTAATTTATTATTTTATTATTTTATTTTATTTAATTTATTATTAATAATAATAAATAATAATAATAAATCATAGTAGCTAAGGAGAATATCAACTTCCCCAAGCCTGGCGACACAGGTGGATTTTTAGGAGCTTGCGAAAGGCAAGGAGGGGGGGGGCAGTTCTAATCTCCAACGGGGAGGTGGTTCCAGAGGGTCAGGTCGCCACAGAGAAGGCTCTTCCCCTTGGTCCCGCCAGACGGCATTGCTTAGTTGACGGGACCCGGAGAAGGCCAACTCTGTGGGACCTAACCGGTCGCTGGGATTTGTGCGGCAGAAGGCGGTCCCAAAGGTAATTTTTGAAATTCTCTGACAGTGAGAACAATTAATCAGTGGAACCGTTTGCCTTCAGAAGTGGTGGATGCTCCAACACTGGAAGCTTTGAAGAAGAGATTGGACAGCCACTTGTCTGAAATGGTACAGGGTCTCCTGCTCGAGCAGGGACCTCCAAGGTCCCTGCCAACTGTGTTATTCTGTTCTATTCTCTAAAGCACCTGAGGGCAAGACAAGTAATGACAGGCAGTGTTCCCTCTAATTTTTTTGGGGGGTGGGCGGAAAAGTATAGTGTCTGAGCGGCAGTCCCTTTGGGACTGGGCGGCACAGAAATAATAAATAAATAAATAAACAAACAAATAAAAAACCCACCCTGTTTTGCCTCGGAGAATTTCAAAATAAAATACTGTACTGTGTGTCTATAACAGTGAGCTCATAATAGGGCAACTCTATCAATATCAAAATGCCACTTAAATAGTTGAGCTAGTTTCAAACTAGATTTTGATTTTCTTTCTCTCTTCCTTACTCCCATTCTTTTTCTTTCTCTTTTCCTTCCTCTCTTTTTTCTATCTGTTTCTCTCTCTTCCTCTCTCTCTCCTTCCCTCTCACTCTTTCCCTCTCGGCTTCTGGGCAGGTTTGGAAAACTCTGAGTTGATGATGATTTTTAAGTGAGCGATTGCTCACTGCTCAGCTTAGAGGGAACTATGGTTTCAAACTAGATTTTGATTTTCTTTCTCTCTTCCTTACTCCCATTCTTTTTCTTTCTCTTTTCCTTCCTCTCTTTTTTCTATCTGTTTCTCTCTCTTCCTCTCTCTCTCCTTCCCTCTCACTCTTTCCCTCTCGGCTTCTGGGCAGGTTTGGAAAACTCTTGAGTTGATGATGATTTTTAAGTGAGCGATTGCTCACTGCTCAGCTTAGAGGGAACTATGATGACAGGGGAGGGATCATGTTCTTTTGTTTGAAAGAGACATAGGGGACTGGTCCAGGCGGTGTCCTATTCGGAACCAGGCCGCATGTGGCGGGCTGTTGCACATGGGCAGTTCCATCCCAAAAGCGCCGCCGTGAAGGCTTCTCTTCTATGCGCACGGCCTGGTTCTAAATAGGACACTGCCCAGACCTGTCCTGCCACTCTCTTTCAGTACAAATGCATGTAAAATTGGGGGTGATTTCTAGTTTTATTACAAACTGGGAGACTCTTTGAGTTCTAGTCCTGCCCTAAGCATGAAAATCAGTTGTGTGACTTTGGGCCAATCACCAGAAAACAGGGAGTTCTAGTCCTGACTTAGGCATGAAAGTTGGTTTGGTTAAGTTTGCGCCAGTTACAAGGAGGCTCTGATTTCAAATCCCGTCTCGGGCGTGAAAGTCAGCTGGGTAGCTTTGGCCCAATCACCTCTCAGCCCAACCCACCTCACCTGGTTACTGTTGTAGGGAGAATAGGAGGAAGGAGCATTAGATACGTTCTCTGCCTTGAGCGGTTTGTAAAACTAATAATTAAAATAAATATGTTGCCTTTAGCACTCAGAAACACAATCTGTTAGTCAAGAGCCGAGGTGGCGCAGTGGGTAGAGTGCAGTACTACAGGCCACTAAAGCTGACTGCTAGATCTGCAGGTCAGCGGTTCAAATCTCATCACCGGCTCAAGCCTTCCATCCTTCCGAGGTGGGTCAAATGAGGACCCGGATTGTGGGGGCAATAGGCTGGCTCTGTTAAAAAGTGCTATTGTTGATATGTTGTAAGCCGCCCTAAGTCTAAGGAGGGCGGCATAAAAAAAATTGAATAAATAAACAAACTACGCAACTAGGCCCTACATGGCATTGAGCCAGAATACATCCGGAACCGCCTTCTACCGCATGAATCCCAGCGGCCGATAAGGTCCCACAGAGTTGGCCTTCTCCAGGTCCCGTCGACCAAACAATGTCGTTTCGTGGGCCCCAGGGGAAGAGCCTTCTCTGTGGCGGCCCCGCCCCTCTGGAACCAACTCCCCCCAGAGATTAGAACGGCCCCCACCCTCCTTGCCTTTCGCAAATTACTTAAAACCCACCTCTGTCATCAGGCATGGGGGAATTGAAATTTTTCCCCTTCCCCCTAGGCTTATAGAATTTATATATGGTATGCTTGTTTGTATGATTGGTCTCTTAAATTGGGGGGGGGGGGGGGTGTTTAGATTATTTTTTAATATTAGATTTGTTACATTGTTTTCTTTATTGTTGTTAGCCGCCCCGAGTCTTCGGAGAGGGGCGGCATACAAATCAAATCAAATCAAATCAATAAATAAATAAACAAACAAACGTGTTGCATTGCTCCTGAAAAGCTGGGTCAAGGGGGGCTCCCAGTCTGACCCCATCTGCTTTTTGCCCCCAGGATCAAGAGACGAGCCGCCCAAAGAGCAGCTCTCCAGGGAACGTGTGTCCTTACCGGTGCCGTCGTTCTGGAAGGCTGGAACTGGGTTCTCTCCTTCTTCCAGTTCGGCCTGGAGGCGGATGTTGACATGGTTAATCAGGTGTGAAAAGAGGGCCAGGGTGAACGCGATGGCTGCGCTGTACTGTCTGGAGCCTGCAGAGAAAAGAAGAACCAGCCAGAGTTACAACTGGATTCAGAAAAGACAACAACTCAAAGCCCAAACTAAAAAATAAAAAGCTAAAAATAAAAATAATTAATAATAATTTATTAGATTTGTATGCCGCCCCTCTCCAAGGACTCAAAAAATCCATGCTCTGCTTTAAAATTATAACTTATTTATAAAACTGGTCACCCATGGTAACTCTGGGAGGCTGATTGTTACATAAAAGCTAAAATATAAAGAGTTAAAAACAAACAAATATTAAAACCAATTAGCATGCTATTATTATTTTTATCAAGCAGTTGGTACAAATAGCCGGTTGGCTACTCACGTTAGCTAAAACAGAGTGGAAAGACACTTCCTTGTCCTTAAGTTAAGGAATGGATGTGTTCCCAAGTTTAGAAAGTTTATATTCTACGAGGGTTGCCCAGAAAGCAATGCACCACATTTCCCCCCCCTCAGACTACAGTAATGGTACAAATGTGAAACTTTAATACATTATTTGAATTGTCAGGAGAGCGTGTGTAAATTTTGCCTTTCTTCAGACAGATAGCGTAGCTGCAGCAGTGTTTCAAAATGGCGCCCGTAAGTGATGCACATTCACAAACGTTTGTGTACAGTTTATGGAGAATCTGCAGTTGACACAAGTACAGTTAGTTGTGAAAGACATTTTGAGGATGGCGAAGAGGTGATTCGCACACTGCAGAAATGGCTTCGTGACCAGAACAAGGAGTGGTACTGACAGGGCATACACGTCCTTGTGTCTCTCTGTAGGAAGGCCATAGAACAGGATGGAGATTATGTGGAAAAATAGGGAGTGCAGAAGAAACATCATTCTTTCTTGTGTGTAAGTTTCATTGTGCTCAATAAATAATTGTTGGAGAAAAAAAATGTGGTGCATTACTTTCTGGGCGACCCTCGTAAAAATGGGAAAATGGAGCAAAAAAAAATAAAAATAAGACAGGGCCTTGTTTTTGGGAAACACGGGGGTAAGCCAGTGGGGATCTGGAACCTGTTGTACATACTCCTGGTCAGTTGGAGGATGATGAAGAAATTGAGGGCTCTGATACAGATAGTGTTTATGAATTAGTGGTGGGCCCGGGGTTACAGGTAGTAGAACAGGTGGGAGGCCAGCCACAGGGTGTGGCTGTGAGTCCAGAATCTAGCGAGGAAGAATCAGACGTTCGCTTGGTCAATCCTAGATTCAGAAGGGTCTAAAAACGTAAGGAACAGGTGTTTGGAAGAAGATATTAAGGGGAGGAATGGGTTAAATACTGGAGTGATGTATTTGGTACGTCAGGGGGTCAGTGGGGAAGAAGGATGGAGTTTCAACGTTGTAGGGCTAAAATGGAAGGTGTTTCCGTTCAGTTCCCAAGCAAGCAAATGCATTCTGTGTTATTTTACAGTCATTTCTGCTGTTTTTGAATCATGCTGTGAGTACATAAATCTTGTTAAAGGAGAAGGCTGGGAGGAATGCATGAGGAATGCAATTAAGAAAGATAACGGGAGGAAGAGGAATGTGCTAGTATGAACTGTATTTTGAATACGGAAGGGAAGAGAAATAAAGATGGAGTTTCTTTGTTTATGAAATACTACATTTAGTAAGAGTTATTTGTAATAGCTAAAGTTTCTACCAGGAACCAGAACAGAACCCGGAGCCTCCTGGCTCTGAACCTGCCAGGTGTGCCACGTTACCTGCCCTCTTGAGGCTGTGGACGCTCATCAGGCAAATGACCATCATGCGGAAGATGAGCAGGTCGGGCAGGAAGGAGCAGCCGTTCTCCCACTCCTCTTCTTCCTCCGTGGTGGAGCTCGGGTGGGGCGAAGAGGGCAGGTAGAAAAGGCAGAGGTTCAATTCCTCCAGGACCGACTGGCAGAGGGAGGTCAACTCCAAGTCGGCAGAACTGAGGGGAGAGAAAGGGCACGAGATCAAAGCACGGACGTCCAAGCTCTGTCAAAAGCAAGAAGCAGCCACAATTGTGTAGGAAACACAGCTCAGGAAGAGAGGCAGGGGAAGGGGTGTGAACCTGAACAAGGCCCTCACGGCTAAGACACAATAAGCCAGGGGGATGGGGCGTTTTTACCCTTCTCGGGCTCCAGGAAAGGTTTTGGAGCCTGGGGAGGGAGAAACATGAGCCTACTGGGCCCACCAGTGGTTAGAGTGGGGTATTGCAGGCTACTTCTGCTGACTGCTTGCAATTTGGCAGTTCAAATCTCACCAGGCTCCAGGTTGACTTAGCCTTCTGTCCTTCCGAGGTGTGTCAAATGAGGACCCAGATTGTTGAGGGCAAGAGGCTGACTCTGTAAACCACTTAATAGGGGCTGTAAAGCAGTATATAAGTCTGTGCTATTGATATTAGGATGACAGCTGTTATGCCATGCAGGGGCACAAAAGTCTCAAAGAGCCTTAGTGCTCCCATCAAGGAAGGATGCCATCAAAACCTTTCTTAAATATGAGTATTTAGAGCATGAGGAGGTTACACAGAAGAGACTTACCTACTCTTTGGCTGAAAGAGGCTCTGTAAATACATGAAGTTCACCAGTAACCTTTTAATGTCTTTGCACCTGCCAAATTGGGAGAGGGCGGGGAAGGGGGGGGAAAAGTGCAGCATTTAGGTTTTGATACAAGTCAGACAAACTTCCTGAATTTTTCACTTGTTTACTGTATTTTTCGGAGTATAAGAGGCACCTAAATTTTAGAGGAGAAAAACACGGGAAAAGGTATTCTGAGCCATCAACTTGATTTAAATCAAATCCACCCTGCTGAATGATATGGGGAAATGAGGTGACGCTCTTTTGAACCAACTTAAATTGTTTCTGCTTTATACCCTTGGTCATGCTAGTGCTAGGTCATAATTTATCACAAGGAAGCCCTGGGGCAGTAATCTTAAATTAGACTTTCCTTGGGCAGCCGAAGTTTCACTCTAAGAAAACCAGCTTGTTCGGCATGAAACAGTCCTTGTATTGTATAGTTAGCCCTCACAGTTCATTTAGTGACCGTTCAAAGTTACAACAGTGACTCCGGGCCACTTTTTAGTAAAGAGTTGATTTAAATCGACTTGATTTAAATCATGATTTTTACAGAGCAACTGTCATCTCTGTCCCACAGCAGCTCCTCCTCCGATCTGCTGTTGATACATCAACAGCCCCAATATTTTAGAATAAACAGCATTACTAACCTCCATTTCATAATAATAAACATAATTAAGCTCCATTTCATGCTTAATAAGCTAAATTATTAATGTCTCTTGAATAGAAAGCTATCTTTAGGTAGATTTTTTACTCCAAAATCATTTGATTAAAATAAATTTGATTTAAAAAAAAACAATTTAAGTTTAAATAAACCTGATTTATTTATTTATTTAAAAATGATTTTAAAAAATAATCAACAAGCCAAGTGAGTAAGATGGATTGATTTTACATTTGAGCTCCAAAGCAGTATTTTTCAAATTTGTCTTTCTTTAACCTCAAGATTTTTCCATCCTCAGCAACTTTTAAGATAACCAGCGGACGTTGTGAACTCCAGCACTCTGAACATTTTTAAGAGAAGATTGAACTGCCACTTGACTGGTGTGCTTGGGCAGGGGGTTGAACTTGATGGCCTTCATGGTCCCTTTCAACTCTAACAATAAATAAATAAATAAGCAGACTTCAACTTCCCGAATTCCCCAGCCAGCATGGCTAGCTGGGGAAATCTGAGAACTGAAGTCCACTCATTTTAAAGTTGTAAAACTTGAAAACCACTGCAATTTTTTTAAAAAGAAAAATGGAATAATCAGTGGAGCATCCTCCTGCCATGTCTTCAAGCTACGAAAGAGAGTCCGAAAATGGCAGGATTCAAATAGATTTCGGCTGGATAAACCATCTTCAGTGCCCAACTACAGCAAGAGTTGTCCATCCAATTACTGACCGGCCATTCCAGTTTGCATCCGCCTTTGAATGCCCATGGGAGGCCGAGTCATTCTTGAGGGCCTCCGGAGATGGGAGCTGCCTTCTCACCTTTTTTTGCTTGAGGACAGCTTCCGGGTCTCGCATTTCTTCAGCTGGTGATACATTTTGGCTGCCTTGTCGTAGAGGCGCTTGAGATTCCCGTATGCGCCTTCAAAGGACACTTCCGACTGGATGCTAAACAGGGGAAGGAAAGAAGCCCAGGAGCAGGGGAAAGTTTTTTTAAAAAATTTAATAAATAATAATAATTTATTAGATTTGTATGCCGCCCCTCTCCGAAGACTCGGGGTGGCTCACAACAATAATAAAAAAAAACAATATTACAGTGTTCCCTCGATTTTCGCGGGTTCCAACTTCGCGGAACGTCTATACCACGGTTTTTTAAAAATATTAATAAAAAAATAATTCGCAGTTTCCCCCCCATACCACAGTTTTTCCCGCGCGATGACATCATATGTCATTGTCAAACTTTCGTCTGCCTTTAAAAAACATTTTTTAAAATAAACTTTAATATATAAACATGGTGAGTAATAATCTAAATGGTTGCTAAGGGAATGGGAAATTGTAATTTAGGGGTTTAAAGTGTTAAGGGAAGGCTTGGGATACTGTTCATAGCCAAAAATAGTGTATTTACTTCCGCTTCTCTACTTCGCGGAAATTCGACTTTCGCGGGCAGTCTCGGAACGCATCCCCCGCGAAAATCGAGGGAACACTGTATAGCAAAACAAATCTAATATTTAAAAAGAAGCATATAAAACCCTATCACATTTTAAAAACCAAACAACACATAGATACCAAACTTAGAATATAAGGAGCCTGGGGGAAAGGTGTCTCAACTCCCCCTTGCCTGGCGGTATAGGTGGGTCTTGAGTAGTTTACGAAAGACAAGGAAGGTGGGGGCAGTTCTGATCTCTGGGGGGAGTTGATTCCAGAGGGCCGGGGCTGCCACAGAGAAGGCTCTTCCCCTGGGGCCCACCAAACGACATTGTTTAGTCGACGGGACCCGGAGAAGGCCAACTCTGTGGGACCTTATCGGTCGCTGGGATTCATGCGGTAGTCTCTTGGAAGAGTCTCAATTGGACTCTTCCAAGTAACAACCTTGATTCTTTTTTAAAGAAACCTGGCACCTGGCAAGATGTTTAAACAGAGTTAAAGCTCAGAATAAATAGCTACTGTGGTCTATTTATTCAACAAAGACATCTTTCTCCCTCCCTGCGTCTTTCTTCCCTCCTGTCCTCTTCTTTCCTTTTTCCTCTCTCCCTCTTTCCTCCCTCCTGCCCTTCCTTCCTTCTTCAAAACTATCTCTTGCTTCTTTCCCTCTTCTTCCTCCTCCTTCCTTTCCTCTCTCCTTCTCTCCTTCCTTCCTTCCTCAAACCTATCTCTTCCTTCTTTCCCACCCTCCTCCCTCCTTTCCCCTCTTTCCTTCCTTTCCTCCCTCTACTCCCTTCCTTCTTTCCTTCCCTCCTTTCCCCTCACAGAAATATTACTTTAGTACTTTTAGTTTCAGTTAACTGCTTGCCACATTAGCTAGAGAAGACTTGATGTTTGTGGGAACTTGGGAGGGGGGATTCCAGGAACAGATGCAGTCACAAAGCATTTTTTTTTTGAGTGATTCAAGGACACCTTATGTCCAGCCACCAGGGCTGGAAGCGAAGGAAGGGCCTGCCACGCTGGCACAATCTGAATGGGCAACGTGACAAGTTTATGGGTGGGGGACAGGGGATGTGAACTTTCAACTGAGTGGAAAACTCAGATTCAGGTTTCCCTGTGTAAGTGTATGTTCCTGCCCCAAGGAATGTGGAGGTGGATGCAGGGGAAACATCAACATGTCATAGGCCTGTTTTATTGCCGACAGAGTCAGGGAGTGCAGTTTCCTCGGACGAAGAAGAAGGTGGGGGGACTTGGAAGAGGGGAGCTTGGCACACATCCCAGGAAGCCAATCTCCATTATCTTCGGTCGATTCGGATGAGGAAGTGTTAGACCAACGCAGGCGCAGAATTATGCATCGAAGAGACCAATTGAGGACATATTACAGGAGATAAGAGAGGCCACCTGTGTTTGGGGTGGGGCTCCAGTAATTAGAGCTGCTGATATAAATAGCAGCGTGCTGGCTTGGCCGTCGTGGAAGATTATCTGACCGTTGTTCTTCAGGACCATGCCTCGCTGTGTCTGAACTTTGTTGATTTTTCACAACTTGGAAACCAAAGCAGAGCAAAGTGTGTGTGTTTCACTTCGTGGAAGAAGGAGGGCGGTGACGTTTCTTCACAGCTGCTAGCTAAGTACTTATGGACTGATTAAGGGGATTGTACAGACTACCCGGTTGTTTTGGGACGAGTGCTCTTTGCAATACAAAAAGGGTGCTTTGTTTAGTTTGAATTTTTGCGATAAAGAACAGTTTGTGAACTTTCAAGTGTGTGTGTGTGTCTGAAATTTGTACCCTTGAATTTTCGGGAGGCAGAACAGTGTCAAGATGGCTCTGCAATTTGTAATTTTGAGGAGTACTTTGACTCAGATTCTGATTTAGGTCAGATGTTATCTGGAATCTTGTCAACATCTAAGCTCGTTCATGCTCATTATGCCCCTTAAGGGGAATCATCAGAGAAACCACAGTCTAGGCCATGGAAGCCAATGAGAATGCCAGGCAAGTCATAGGTGTGTGTGTGTATTCAAAGCAGCACGAAGCTAATATGATGGCGAATGTGATTTCCCCAAAACGTTGCAAAGACACTCAAAATATTACACAGGGTAACACCCGAACTCAGAACAATCTACAGACAGACAGACAGACAGACAGACAGACAGACAGACAGACAGACAGATTAGATAGATAAGATAGATTTTCGAGAGTACAGGTATGAAGGTCTTGGCATATTCGGGTTTCTTCCTATGTAAGTTTCAGAGACTCCTGGCAATGTTTCGACGAGGTCCCATTCGTCATCTTCAGGCTGGTGCTTTTGGCTTTGTGCTGGAGTGAGATAAGTATGGTCTGAACTGTCTTCCCTCTATAAATACTGATGGGTGGGTGTGGACTGTTGGCTCAGCTGCTGCAAGCTGTGTTGAAACTTCCTGGTTAGTTGGTGGGGTAACACCTTGAGTAATTGATGCAACCGAACTCTACCTGCCACCTTAGTATTTTGGAAACATGGTCTGGGAATAAAACAATGCGTCCCAAAAAGGCAACGGCTACTCTGCCTGATTTTGCTTTTCATCTAAATCAGCCTTGGTCAATCTTGGCGACTTTCAAGATGTCTGGATTTCAACTCCCAGAATTCCTTGAATTGCTGGCTGGCGAAATTCTGAGAACTGAAGTCCAGAGACCTTACAAGTTGAGAAACACCAACGAACAATGGAGAAGAAGCTCAGGTTTAAAGGGGAATCCTTTACCAGCCACTCCATCAGTCCCACTCACTTTGGCCTCAAGCATCTTCGTTCATAAAGTTCTCAATTCCCTAAAAAGGAATTACAAAACAGCCCAGCAACAGAGAATAGAGGCGCTCTAACCCAGGAGTCTCCAACCTTGGCAACTTTCAAGACTTATGGACTTCAATTCCCAGCCAGGGAGGAGAAATACACTTGCAGTTTAATGCACTTGGGGAAAAGGAATCCTCAATCTGAGTATTGTATTGGCAGTTCTGTGTTAGCAAAAACTTCAGAAGAAAAGGATTTAGGGGTAGTGATTTCTGACAGTCTCAAAGTGGGTGAACAGTGCAGTCAGGCGGTAGGGAAAGCAAGTAGGATGCTTGGCTGCATAGCTAGAGGTATAACAAGTAGGAAGAGGGAGATTATGATCCCGCTATATAGAATGCTGGTGAGACCACATTTGTGTTCAGTTCTGGAGACCTCACCTACAAAAAGATATTGACAAAATTGAACGGGTCCAAAGACGGACTACAAAAATGGTGGAAGGTCTTAAGCATAAAACGTATCAGGAAAGACTTAATGAACTCAATCTGTATAGTCTGGAGGACAGAAGGGAAAGGGGGGACATGATCGAAACATTTAAATATGTTAAAGGGTTAAATAAGGTCCAGGAGGGAAGTGTTTTTAATAGGAAAGTGAACACAAGAACAAGAGGACACAATCTGAGGTTAGTTGGGGGAAAGATCAAAAGCAACATGAGAAAATATTATTTCACTGAAAGAGTAGTAGATCCTTGGAACAAACTTCCAGCAGACGTGGTAGATAAATCCACAGTAACTGAATTTAAACATGCCTGGGATAAACATATATCCATCCTAAGATAAAATACAGAAAATAGTACAAGGGCAGACTAGATGGACCATGAGGTCTTTTTCTGCCGTCAGACTTCTATGTTTCTATGTTTCTAATACACCAAACCAGTATGAGGAAACCTCTCAGGTTTGTAGCAGTGCTCTGAATTTGAAAAGAGAACCCAACAGTTCCTCCCCATGTGAGTTATTGCTTTGCCTGTGCAAAGCAAAACTTTACTGAAGAGAAGGGAGGGGAAAAATAAAAAGCAACAGGAGGAACCAGGGAAGCAAACGGTGGAAGCAGAAAGACAACTCCAGTGGATAAAGGGATGAGGTGGGTGGGCTTTTACCACCACCACCCCCAGTCCAAATGATTCAGGGCAATGTTTATTCTCAAGAGAACCAGGGTGAGCAGGCAGGTGGGCAGGCAGCTGCGAGGAGAGTGGCCTATCAAGCTGTGCAGAAGTTGGTGATAAATCAACAGCTTGCCACACTATCCATAGAAGGCCTGATGTTTATGGGAACTTGGCAGCTTCCCTAAATATGCCTATGTCACACCAACACTCCGCAGTCTGCATTGGTTGCCGATCAGTTTCCGGTCACAATTCAAAGTGTTGGTTATGACCTATAAAGCCCTACATGGCATCGGACCAGAATATCTCCGGGACCGCCTTCTGCCGCACAAATCCCAGCGACCGGTTAGGTCCCACAGAGTTGGCCTTCTCCAGGTCCCGTGGACTAAACAATGTCATCTGGCGGGACCCAGGGGAAGAGCCTTCTCTGTGGTGGCTCTGACCCTCTGGAACCAGCTCCCCCCAGAGATTAGGATTGCCCCCACCCTCCTTGCCTTTTGTAAGCTCCTAAAAATCCATCTCTGCCATCAGGCATGGGGGAATTGAAACATCTCCCCCTTGCCCATGTAGTTTCTGTGTATGATTCGACTGTGTGCTTGTTTTTTATATATTGGGGTTTCTTTTGGATTTTTTAACCTAAAACTGTAATTTAGATTGCTAAAGGATTTGTTATTATGTATTGTTTTTTACCATTGTTGTGAGCCGCCCCAAGTCTACGGAGAGGGGCGGCATATAAATCCAATAAATCTAATCTAATCTAATCTAATCTAACTTGGGAGAGGCGATTTTCGCGAGAGAGCAGATGCAGCCACAAAGCATTTTTCAAGAGTGTTCAAGGACATCCTAGGCCCACCCACCTGGGCGGAAGTGGAGGAAGGGCTGGCCACGCTGGCCCAATCTGAGTGGGCAAAGTGACACGTTTGTGGGTGGGGGGACAAGGGATGTGAACTTTCAACTGGGTGGGAAACTCAGATCCAAGTTTCCTGTTGGCTCCAGAAATAAACTGGAACTTTGAGGAGTACTTCGACTCGGAATTGGATTTAGTTTGGGTGTTCCCTGGAACCTTGACAGTTAGTTTATTTAGCTATGCTGGCTGAGGAGTTCTGGGAGTTGAAGTCCACAAGTCTTAAAAAGTTGCCAAGGTTGGAGACCCCTGCTCTAGTTCAGCCCTTTTCCCATGCAGGAGAGGAAGAATGATCTTATTTGTCCTGACAATATGAAAACAGAAAAAAAGGGGACGATCACCTGCACCACATCGCTGTAAACCAGCCTTATTTGGGGGACAGGAGAGAGAAGAATAAACACAGTACAATGTCCCTACATCTCCAAGTGGCATAGTTTACTGGACAAGAGAGCCCCAAGTTTTCCAGCCCCAAGTATGAATAGAATAGAGAATAGGGATCTTGGAGGTCTTCTAGTCCAGCAGGAGAACCTATACAATCCCAGACAAGTGACGAATCAGCCAGTGATGGAGTGCCCACGATTTCCAGTGGCAAGCAGTCCCACTGATAGATTTATTTATTCGTCTTCTATGCCGCCCACTCCCGAAGGACTCGGGGTGACTTACAACAGTATAAAAATTACAAAGGCAGTAAGAAAAAGGCAAATATAATAACTAAACTATAAAATCTTAATTAAAAACCATAATCCCCTTAACATGCATACATAACATTCAGACAAATGGCCATGAAAGTTGTTAAATTCATGGGCCCCAGGGCTGCCGGCAAAGCCAGGTCTTAGTGGCTTTACAAAAAACCAACAGGGTGGGAGCAGTACAGACCTTGGGGGGGGGGGCTGTTTCCATAGAGCTGGAGCAACAACAGAGAAGGTCCACCCTCAGGGCCCCGCCAACTTGAATTGCTTGGTCAACGGGACCTGGAGGAGGCCATCCCTGTGTGTTCTTACAGGTCTCTGGGAGATATGTGGGAGGAAACGGTCCCGTAAATAGTCTAGCCCTGAGCCATGTAGGGTTTATAGGTAATGACCAACACCTTGAATTGTGTCCGGAGACTAATAGGAAGACTATTAGGAAGCCAGTGCAGTTTGCGGAGCATCACAGTTCACACGGCTACATTCTGGACCATTTGGAGCAGTGGTCCCCAAACTACGGGCCGCGGGCCGCATGCGGCCCACTGAGGCCATTTATCCGGCCCACGGGTCTTTTCCAAGGCTGCACTGGGGAGCTGGGCATCAGAGTTGGGGCGGGGTGGGGTGGGGAAGGCTGAGCACTCTGCTGCGAACTTCAAAGAGGCTCGGCACCGGCCCATCCATGGCGGGCGGTGCCGGAGGCAGCAGCGGCTCCCTCTCCTTCCCCACCACCTGTGTCTATCGCTGGTGCCTCCCGCCAAGGCGAGGATTGCCTCTCTATGCCCGCTCGCTGAGGCACCTCCGCATCCAAAGCCGGAGCGACAGCGGTGAGAACGTCCCCATTGATTTCAACTCTAAATAGTACGTTCCCATTTTGTTTTTTACTTTAAAATAAGTCATGTGCAGTGTGCATAGGGATTTGTTCTTAGTTTTTTTTAATAGTCCGGCCCTCCAACAGTCCGAGGGACAGTGACCTGGCCCCCTGTGTAAAAAGTTTGGGGACCCCTGATTTGGAGTCTCTGAACACTCTTCAAAAGTAATTGTCCTCACTGTCAGGGAACATCTCCTTAGTTTTTAGCTTGCTTCTCTCCTGAGATTAGTTTCCATCCATTGCTTCTTGTCCTATTCTTCTGGGGCTTTGGAAAATAATTTGACCCCCCTCCTCTTTGCAGCAGCCCCTCAAATACCGGAACGCAGCTATCCTGTCACCCCCTAATTCTTCTTTTCTTTAGCCTAGTAAAATAAGGGTAGTTGCCTTTGATGAATTGTGGGAGACACACTTACCACCGCAAGTAGCAATAGGTAGCTTCCACGTTGTAGTATTTACTCCCAGCCAGGGTCCCAAGTTGGTTAAAAGGCATCCCTGTTCCCCAATGACAGAAAACAAAACGTACAAGTTATGTTATGACACAGCCTAAAGACACAAACATCCAGTGTGCTTCCAAAGTTGTAATTCACAATCCCAATGGATTCTTCATTCTGCGTTTAAAGCAGAGCTTCTTGGGCCAAGGTGTGCAAGGGTGCCCGATACCTAATTTTATGCTAAAGTTCTATTTTGGCAGCGGTCCCCAAACTTTCAGACCTCAGGGACCACTACATTTGTAATTTTAAATCCCGTGGACCGCTAATATGATCTGCCTTTTTTTTTTTTTTAAAAAAGTTTAATTTATACACACACAATGGTACCTCTAACTTAAGAACTTTTCTAGATAAGAACCCGGTGTTCAAGATTTTTTTGCCACTACTTAAGAACCATTTTCTACTTAAGAACCCGATCCCAGAAAAATTTCCCAGGAAATTTGAGAGCAGCACGAAGGCCCGGCCAGTTTCCTGCCCTTCCCCCTTTAATCCCGGCCATCTCGGGCTTTTCTGGGCTGCCAGAGGAGCCTTTCGGTGGCGCTTAAGGAGGCTTTGGCAATCCAGAGCGAACAAAGCATTTTCCTTTCTCTGGGCACTTGGCGAGGGAATAAACCTCTGCCAGCGCCCAGAGAAAATAAATGCTCCCTTTGCTCTGGGCAGCCGAGGGGTCACCACAGTGAAGGAAAGGTGCCGGCTACAAAGTGAGTGAGCGAGAGGAGAGGGCAGCCCTTCAGCATGGGGAGGAAGAGGAAGCAGGTAGCAGTAGCCAGTGTATGGGAGGCAGCCTCGCGCCGGGTGTATGGGAGGCGCGTGCTCCTCCTCACCGCCTCAGAGTCCCTCTTTTTTTTTATGCCTTAAAAGTTTTGATTCCCCTCACCTCACCTTCTTCCTTCGGCAGCGACTGTCTTCCTCCTCTTCTTCCTCCTCCCACCCAAATTCTGAGCTTTTATTTCTTTCCTAATGGGTTTGCACGCATTATTTGCTTTTACATTGATTCCTATGGGAAAAATTGCTTCTTAAGAACATTTCTACTGAGGAACCTGGTCACGGAAGGAATTAAGTTCTTAAGTAGAGGTACCACTTGTATATACATGATGCAAAAGACATTTAAAAACATTGGACATTAGTGTAGCAAATCTTTTTTACACTTCTTCTTGTGCTCGCAACCTATTACATAGCTATTTTTAGCATACTATTATTAACATCAATCTTACTTTTGTATCTATTTTCCCTTAACCCATTTTTACCAATAAATATCCGTTTTTGCTCTTTCACTTCAATTACAATTATTATTACTAATTTATATATTTGTTATTTTTTTTCCTTTTGTTTAGCCAGCAGCAAGAACTTGCCCCAACATTTACAATGTTGATCTGTCTAATGACTGGGAAGGTGTGGCTAGGTGGTCATGTGATGGTGGGCGTGGTCAACTCGATGTCATTCAAATTGACGGGGCCCTCGTCAGCTGCTAATCACTTCTCCCAACTACTCCTCGCCTGCCCATCTGGGCTCCTTAGGACCCCAACATCAAGCAGATGTTGGAGCTAAGCAGCCACCAGGAGAAAGAGTTGGGAAAACAGCCGGCTCGGTTCAAATTGGATCTGACAGAGAAGGAGGCTCAGTAGAAGCACCTCTTCACTGAGGACTAGGAGCATAGGTTTTCCAAGCAGAGGGAAGACTTGCAGGAGTGAAGGCCAGGTACTGGTGGCAAGAGGCTCAGCAGGCTGAGATGGTCAGCCAGTTCCAGGCCATGATGCAGTCCCTTTGGAACGAGGCCCTTGGGCTCTTCGCCACCAGCAGCACTTCCCTCCAGTCTTTGCCCAAAGCCCTAAACCAGGAGGCTGAAGCAGACCCCAACTCAGAATTTCTGCCGCGACTCCACAAAAAACCCCAAAGGGGGAGACTCTCTGCAGCAACACAAGCCTTCATTGCATGTATCCGTCCCACGGGTCATAGTTTGAGGACTCCCGATAGCGTGCAATATAAAAAAATGCAATTAATTTTTCTGAGGACTACCAAGTGCTGACTGTTGTACTATGGCACTGTAGTTATGATAGACAGTCCTCGACTTACAACCAAACTTGGGACCTGAATTTTCACTGCTAAGCAAGGCAGTTGTTAAGTGAACCACATCTGATTTTATGCCCCGGTTGGGAAGCAAATCCTTGCAGTGGTTGAAGTTGCACGGTTGCTAAGCAAAACCAGCTTCCCCCATTGATTTGTGCATGGCTGTTAAACAAATCACTGCAATCGTTAAGTGAATCATGCGGGTCATTAATCAAGCCCAGCTTCCCCCATTGCCTTTGCTTAGAAACATAGAAGATTGGCGGAAGAAAAAGGCCTCATGGTCCATCTAGTCTGCCCTTATACTATTTCCTGTATTTTATCTTAGGATGGATCTGAAAAAGTCGCTCGGATCCGGGCAGACCTCGACTCCGATTGGATAGCAGTGTCGGCTGACAATGAGTCAGTCGAGGTGACTGGGACCCGTCGTTGTCCACCTGTCTGGGGGGAGTTTGACTTGGTGACACCTGATGAAGTAGACAAGGCCATTGGAGCTGAGTTCCGCCAACTGCTTACTGGATCTGTGTCCCTCCTGGTTGGTTTTGGCCAGCCGAGAGGTGACACGGAGCTGGGTCCAGGAGATTGTCAACGCTTCCTTGGGGACGGGGTCCTTTCCAGCTCCTTATAAGGAGGCACTTGTGTGCCCCCTCCTCAAGAAGCCTTCCCTGGACCCAGCCGTGCTTAATAACTACCGTCCCGCCTCCAACCTTCCCTTTATGGGGAAGGTTATTGAGAAGATGGTGGCGCTCCAACTCCAGCAGTCCTTGGAAGAAGCCGATTATCTAAGCCCTCAACAGTCAGATTTCAAGCCCGGCTTTGGTCGCGCAGATGGATGATCTCTGGCAGGCCCGAGACAGGGGCTTGTCCTCTGTCCTGGTGCTTCTTGACCGCTCAGCGGCTTTCAATTCCATCAACCATGGTATCCTTCTGCGCTGGCTGGAAGGGTTGGGACTGGGAGGCACTGTTCTCCAGTGGTTCTCCTACTACCTATCCGGTGGGACGCAGTCGGTGTTAGTGGGGGGTCAGAGGTCGACCTCTAGGTCCCTCCTTTGTGGGGTGCCTCAGGGCTCTCTTCTATATGCCTCTGGCACCCTGCTCCGTTCTGCGCCCCCACTCTCTTCTATATGCCTCTGGCACCCTGCTCCATTCTGCGCCCCCACTCTCTTCTATATGCCTCTGGAGTCCTGCTCCGTTCTGCATCTCCACTCTCTTCTATATGCCTCTGGCACCCTGCTCCGTTCTGCGTCCCCACTCTCTTCTATATACCTCTGGCACCCTGCTCCGTTCTGCATCCCCACTCTCTTCTATATGCCTCTGGCACCCTGCTCCGTTCTGCATCCCCACTCTCTTCTATATGCCTCTGGAGTCCTGCTCCGTTCTGCGCCCCCACTCTCTTCTATATACCTCTGGCACCCTGCTCCGTTCTGCGCCCCCACTCTCTTCTATATGCCTCTGGCACCCTGCTCCATTCTGCATCCCCACTCTCTTCTATATGCCTCTGGCACCCTGCTCCGTTCTGCGCCCCCACTCTCTTCTATATACCTCTGGCACCCTGCTCCGTTCTGCGCCCCCCACTCTCTTCTATATGCCTCTGGCACCCTGCTCCATTCTGCGCCCCCACTCTCTTCTATATGCCTCTGGCACCCTGCTCCATTCTGCGCCCCCACTCTCTTCTATATGCCTCTGGAGTCCTGCTCCGTTCTGCATCCCCACTCTCTTCTATATGCCTCTGGCACCCTGCTCCGTTCTGCGCCCCCAATCTCTTCTATATGCCTCTGGAGTCCTGCTCCATTCTGCGCCCCCACTCTCTTCTATATGCCTCTGGCACCCTGCTCCGTTCTGCGCCCCCACTCTCTTCTATATGCCTCTGGCACCCTGCTCCATTCTGCGCCCCCACTCTCTTCTATATGCCTCTGGAGTCCTGCTCCGTTCTGCGTCCCCACTCTCTTCTATATGCCTCTGGAGTCCTGCTCCGTTCTGCGCCCCCACTCTCTTCTATATGCCTCTGGAGTCCTGCTCCGTTCTGCGCCCCCACTCTCTTCTATATACCTCTGGAGTCCTGCTCCGTTCTGCGTCCCCACTCTCTTCTATATTCCTCTGGCACCCTGCTCCATTCTGCGCCCCCACTCTCTTCTATATGCCTCTGGAGTCCTGCTCCGTTCTGCGTCCCCACTCTCTTCTATATTCCTCTGGCACCCTGCTCCATTCTGCGCCCCCACTCTCTTCTATATGCCTCTGGAGTCCTGTTCCGTTCTGCGCCCCCACTCTCTTCTATATGCCTCTGGCACCCTGCTCCGTTCTGCGCCCCCACTCTATTCTATATGCCTCTGGCACCCTGCTCCATTCTGCGCCCCCACTCTCTTCTATATGCCTCTGGAGTCCTGCTCCGTTCTGCGTCCCCACTCTCTTCTATATGCCTCTGGAGTCCTGCTCCGTTCTGCGCCCCCACTCTCTTCTATATGCCTCTGGAGTCCTGCTCCGTTCTGCGCCCCCACTCTCTTCTATATGCCTCTGGCACCCTGCTCCATTCTGCGCCCCCACTCTCTTCTATATGCCTCTGGAGTCCTGCTCCGTTCTGCGCCCCCACTCCCTTCTATATGCCTCTGGAGTCCTGCTCCGTTCTGCGTCCCCACTCTCTTCTATATGCATCTGGAGTCCTGCTCCATTCTGCGTCCCCACTCTCTTCTATATGCCTCTGGCACCCTGCTCTGTTCTGCGCCCCCACTCTCTTCTATATGCCTCCGGAGTCCTGCTCCGTTCTGCGCCCCCACTCTCTTCTATATGCCTCTGGAGTCCTGCTCCGTTCTGCGCCCCCACTCCCTTCTATATGCCTCCGGAGTCCTGCTCCGTTCTGCGCCCCCACTCTCTTCTATATGCCTCTGGAGTCCTGCTCCGTTCTGCGCCCCCACTCTCTTCTATATGCCTCCGGAGTCCTGCTCCGTTCTGCGCCCCCACTCTCTTCTATATGCCTCCGGAGTCCTGCTCCGTTCTGCGTCCCCACTCTCTTCTATATTCCTCTGGCACCCTGCTCCATTCTGCGCCCCCACTCTCTTCTATATGCCTCCGGAGTCCTGCTCCGTTCTGCGCCCCCACTCTCTTCTATATGCCTCTGGAGTCCTGCTCCGTTCTGCGTCCCCACTCTCTTCTATATGCCTCTGGAGTCCTGCTCCGTTCTGCGCCCCCACTCCCTTCTATATGCCTCTGGCACCCTGCTCCGTTCTGCGCCCCCACTCTCTTCTATATGCCTCTGGAGTCCTGCTCCGTTCTGCGCCCCCACTCTCTTCTATATGCCTCTGGAGTCCTGCTCCGTTCTGCGTCCCCACTCTCTTCTATATGCCTCTGGCACCCTGCTCCATTCTGCGCCCCCACTCTCTTCTATATGCCTCTGGAGTCCTGCTCCGTTCTGCGCCCCCACTCTCTTCTATATGCCTCTGGAGTCCTGCTCCGTTCTGCGCCCCCACTCTCTTCTATATGCCTCTGGCACCCTGCTCCATTCTGCGCCCCCACTCTCTTCTATATGCCTCTGGAGTCCTGCTCCGTTCTGCGCCCCCACTCCCTTCTATATGCCTCGGGCACCCTGCTCTGTTCTGCGCCCCCACTCTCTTCTATATGCCTCTGGCACCCTGCTCCATTCTGCGCCTCCACTCTCTTCTATATGCCTCTGGAGTCCTGCTCCATTCTGCGCCCCCACTCTCTTCTATATGCCTCTGGAGTCCTGCTCCGTACTGCGCCTCCACTCTCTTCTATATGCCTCTGGAGTCCTGCTCCGTTCTGCGCCCCCACTCTCTTCTATATGCCTCTGGCACCCTGCTCCGTTCTGCGCCCCCACTCTCTTCTATATGCCTCTGGAGTCCTGCTCCGTTCTGCGCCCCCACTCTCTTCTATATGCCTCTGGCACCCTGCTCCGTTCTGCGCCCCCGCTCCCTTCTATATGCCTCTGGCACCCTGCTCCGTTCTGCGCCCCCACTCTATTCTATATGCCTCTGGCACCCTGCTCCATTCTGCGCCCCCACTCTCTTCTATATGCCTCTGGAGTCCTGCTCCGTTCTGCGTCCCCACTCTCTTCTATATTCCTCTGGCACCCTGCTCCATTCTGCGCCCCCACTCTCTTCTATATGCCTCTGGAGTCCTGCTCCGTTCTGCGCCCCCACTCTCTTCTATATGCCTCTGGCACCCTGCTCCGTTCTGCGCCCCCACTCTATTCTATATGCCTCTGGCACCCTGCTCCATTCTGCGCCCCCACTCTCTTCTATATGCCTCTGGAGTCCTGCTCCGTTCTGCCTCCCCACTCTCTTCTATATGCCTCTGGAGTCCTGCTCCGTTCTGCGCCCCCACTCTCTTCTATATGCCTCTGGAGTCCTGCTCCGTTCTGCGCCCCCACTCTCTTCTATATGCCTCTGGCACCCTGCTCCATTCTGCGCCCCCACTCTCTTCTATATGCCTCTGGAGTCCTGCTCCGTTCTGCGCCCCCACTCCCTTCTATATGCCTCTGGAGTCCTGCTCCGTTCTGCGTCCCCACTCTCTTCTATATGCATCTGGAGTCCTGCTCCATTCTGCGTCCCCACTCTCTTCTATATGCCTCTGGAGTCCTGCTCCGTTCTGCGCCCCCACTCTCTTCTATATGCCTCTGGCACCCTGCTCTGTTCTGCGCCCCCACTCTCTTCTATATGCCTCTGGAGTCCTGCTCCGTTCTGCGTCCCCACTCTCTTCTATATGCCTCTGGAGTCCTGCTCCGTTCTGCGCCCCCACTCCCTTCTATATGCCTCTGGCACCCTGCTCCGTTCTGCGCCCCCACTCTCTTCTATATGCCTCTGGAGTCCTGCTCCGTTCTGCGCCCCCACTCTCTTCTATATGCCTCTGGAGTCCTGCTCCGTTCTGCGTCCCCACTCTCTTCTATATGCCTCTGGCACCCTGCTCCATTCTGCGCCCCCACTCTCTTCTATATGCCTCTGGAGTCCTGCTCCGTTCTGCGCCCCCACTCTCTTCTATATGCCTCTGGAGTCCTGCTCCGTTCTGCGCCCCCACTCTCTTCTATATGCCTCTGGCACCCTGCTCCATTCTGCGCCCCCACTCTCTTCTATATGCCTCTGGAGTCCTGCTCCGTTCTGCGCCCCCACTCCCTTCTATATGCCTCGGGCACCCTGCTCTGTTCTGCGCCCCCACTCTCTTCTATATGCCTCTGGCACCCTGCTCCATTCTGCGCCTCCACTCTCTTCTATATGCCTCTGGAGTCCTGCTCCATTCTGCGCCCCCACTCTCTTCTATATGCCTCTGGAGTCCTGCTCCGTACTGCGCCTCCACTCTCTTCTATATGCCTCTGGAGTCCTGCTCCGTTCTGCGCCCCCACTCTCTTCTATATGCCTCTGGCACCCTGCTCCGTTCTGCGCCCCCACTCTCTTCTATATGCCTCTGGAGTCCTGCTCCGTTCTGCGCCCCCACTCTCTTCTATATGCCTCTGGCACCCTGCTCCGTTCTGCGCCCCCGCTCCCTTCTATATGCCTCTGGCACCCTGCTCCATTCTGCGCCCCCACTCTCTTCTATATGCCTCTGGCACCCTGCTCCGTTCTGCGCCCCCACTCTCTTCTATATGCCTCTGGAGTCCTGCTCCGTTCTGCGCCCCCACTCTCTTCTATATGCCTCTGGAGTCCTGCTCCGTTCTGCGCCCCCACTCTCTTCTATATGCCTCTGGCACCCTGCTCCGTTCTGCGCCCCCACTCTCTTCTATATGCCTCTGGAGTCCTGCTCCGTTCTGCGCCCCCACTCTCTTCTATATGCCTCTGGAGTCCTGCTCCGTACTGCGCCTCCACTCTCTTCTATATGCCTCTGGAGTCCTGCTCCGTTCTGCGCCCCCACTCTCTTCTATATGCCTCTGGCACCCTGCTCCGTTCTGCGCCCCCACTCTCTTCTATATGCCTCTGGAGTCCTGCTCCGTTCTGCGCCCCCACTCTCTTCTATATGCCTCTGGCACCCTGCTCCGTTCTGCGCCCCCGCTCCCTTCTATATGCCTCTGGCACCCTGCTCCATTCTGCGCCCCCACTCTCTTCTATATGCCTCTGGCACCCTGCTCCGTTCTGCGCCCCCACTCTCTTCTATATGCCTCTGGAGTCCTGCTCCGTTCTGCGTCCCCACTCTCTTCTATATGCCTCTGGCACCCTGCTCCATTCTGCGCCCCCACTCTCTTCTATATGCCTCTGGAGTCCTGCTCCGTTCTGCGTCCCCACTCTCTTCTATATGCCTCTGGAGTTCTGCTTCGTTCTGCGCCCCCACTCTCTTCTATATGCCTCTGGAGTCCTGCTCCATTCTGCGCCCCCACTCTCTTCTATATGCCTCTGGAGTCCTGCTCCATTCTGCGCCCCCACTCTCTTCTATATGCCTCTGGAGTCCTGCTCCGTTCTGCGCCCCCACTCCCTTCTATATGCCTCGGGCACCCTGCTCTGTTCTGCGCCCCCACTCTCTTCTATATGCCTCTGGCACCCTGCTCCGTTCTGCGCCTCCACTCTCTTCTATATGCCTCTGGAGTCCTGCTCCGTTCTGCGCCCCCACTCTCTTCTATATGCCTCTGGGGTCCTGCTCCGTTCTGCGCCCCCACTCTCTTCTATATGCCTCTGGAGTCCTGCTCCGTTCTGCGTCCCCACTCTCTTCTATATGCCTCTGGAGTCCTGCTCCGTTCTGCATCCCCACTCTCTTCTATATGCCTCTGGCACCCTGCTCCGTTCTGCGCCCCCGCTCCCTTCTATATGCCTCTGGAGTCCTGCTCCGTTCTGCGTCCCCACTCTCTTCTATATGCCTCTGGCACCCTGCTCCATTCTGCGCCCCCACTCTCTTCTATATGCCTCTGGAGTCCTGCTCCGTTCTGCGTCCCCACTCTCTTGTATATGCCTCTGGCACCCTGCTCCATTCTGCGCCCCCACTCTCTTCTATATGCCTCTGGAGTCCTGCTCCGTTCTGCGTCCCCACTCTCTTCTATATGCCTCTGGCACCCTGCTCCATTCTGCGCCCCCACTCTCTTCTATATGCCTCTGGAGTCCTGCTCCGTTCTGCGTCCCCACTCTCTTCTATATGCCTCTGGCACCCTGCTCCATTCTGCGCCCCCACTCTCTTCTATATGCCTCTGGAGTCCTGCTCCGTTCTGCGTCCCCACTCTCTTCTATATGCCTCTGGAGTCCTGCTCCGTTCTGCGCCCCCACTCTCTTCTATATGCCTCTGGCACCCTGCTCCATTCTGCGCCCCCACTCTCTTCTATATGCCTCTGGAGTCCTGCTCCGTTCTGCGTCCCCACTCTCTTCTATATGCCTCTGGAGTCCTGCTCCGTTCTGCGCCCCCACTCTCTTCTATATGCCTCTGGAGTCCTGCTCCGTTCTGCGCCCCCACTCTCTTCTATATGCCTCTGGAGTCCTGCTCCGTTCTGCGCCCCCACTCCCTTCTATATGCCTCGGGCACCCTGCTCTGTTCTGCGCCCCCACTCTCTTCTATATGCCTCTGGCACCCTGCTCCGTTCTGCGCCCCCACTCTCTTCTATATGCCTCTGGAGTCCTGCTCCGTTCTGCGTCCCCACTCTCTTCTATATGCCTCTGGCACCCTGCTCCGTTCTGCGCCCCCACTCTCTTCTATATGCCTCTGGCACCCTGCTCCATTCTGCGCCCCCACTCTCTTCTATATGCCTCTGGAGTCCTGCTCCGTTCTGCGTCCCCACTCTCTTCTATATGCCTCTGGAGTCCTGCTCCGTTCTGCGCCCCCACTCTCTTCTATATGCCTCTGGAGTCCTGTTCCGTTCTGCGCCCCCACTCTCTTCTATATGCCTCTGGAGTCCTGCTCCGTTCTGCGCCCCCACTCCCTTCTATATGCCTCGGGCACCCTGCTCTGTTCTGCGCCCCCACTCTCTTCTATATGCCTCTGGAGTCCTGCTCCGTTCTGCGCCCCCACTCTCTTCTATATGCCTCTGGCACCCTGCTCCATTCTGCGCCCCCACTCTCTTCTATATGCCTCTGGAGTCCTGCTCCGTTCTGCGTCCCCACTCTCTTCTATATGCCTCTGGCACCCTGCTCCATTCTGCGCCCCCACTCTCTTCTATATGCCTCTGGAGTCCTGCTCCGTTCTGCGCCCCCACTCCCTTCTATATGCCTCGGGCACCCTGCTCTGTTCTGCGCCCCCACTCTCTTCTATATGCCTCTGGAGTCCTGCTCCGTTCTGCGCCCCCACTCCCTTCTATATGCCTCTGGCACCCTGCTCCGTTCTGCGCCCCCACTCTCTTCTATATGCCTCTGGAGTCCTGCTCCGTTCTGCGCCCCCACTCTCTTCTATATGCCTCTGGAGTCCTGCTCCGTTCTGCGTCCCCACTCTCTTCTATATGCCTCTGGCACCCTGCTCCATTCTGCGCCCCCACTCTCTTCTATATGCCTCCGGAGTCCTGCTCCGTTCTGCGCCCCCACTCTCTTCTATATGCCTCTGGCACCCTGCTCCATTCTGCGCCCCCACTCTCTTCTATATGCCTCTGGAGTCCTGCTCCGTTCTGCGCCCCCACTCCCTTCTATATGCCTCGGGCACCCTGCTCTGTTCTGCGCCCCCACTCTCTTCTATATGCCTCTGGCACCCTGCTCCATTCTGCGCCTCCACTCTCTTCTATATGCCTCTGGAGTCCTGCTCCGTTCTGCGCCCCCACTCTCTTCTATATGCCTCGGGCACCCTGCTCCGTTCTGCGCCCCCACTCTCTTCTATATGCCTCTGGAGTCCTGCTCCGTTCTGCGCCCCCACTCTCTTCTATATGCCTCTGGAGTCCTGCTCCGTACTGCGCCTCCACTCTCTTCTATATGCCTCTGGAGTCCTGCTCCGTTCTGCGCCCCCACTCTCTTCTATATGCCTCTGGCACCCTGCTCCGTTCTGCGCCCCCACTCCCTTCTATATGCCTCTGGAGTCCTGCTCCGTTCTGCGCCCCCACTCTCTTCTATATGCCTCTGGCACCCTGCTCCGTTCTGCGCCCCCGCTCCCTTCTATATGCCTCTGGCACCCTGCTCCATTCTGCGCCCCCACTCTCTTCTATATGCCTCTGGCACCCTGCTCCGTTCTGCGCCCCCACTCTCTTCTATATGCCTCTGGAGTCCTGCTCCGTTCTGCGCCCCCACTCTCTTCTATATGCCTCTGGAGTCCTGCTCCGTTCTGCGCCCCCACTCTCTTCTATATGCCTCTGGCACCCTGCTCCATTCTGCGCCCCCACTCTCTTCTATATGCCTCTGGAGTCCTGCTCCGTTCTGCGTCCCCACTCTCTTCTATATGCCTCTGGAGTTCTGCTTCGTTCTGCGCCCCCACTCTCTTCTATATGCCTCTGGAGTCCTGCTCCATTCTGCGCCCCCACTCTCTTCTATATGCCTCTGGAGTCCTGCTCCGTTCTGCGCCCCCACTCTCTTCTATATGCCTCTGGAGTCCTGCTCCGTTCTGCGCCCCCACTCTCTTCTATATGCCTCTGGAGTCCTGCTCCGTTCTGCGCCCCCACTCTCTTCTATATGCCTCTGGAGTCCTGCTCCGTTC
The DNA here is from genome assembly GCF_031021105.1 of Erythrolamprus reginae. NCBI lineage: Eukaryota > Metazoa > Chordata > Lepidosauria > Squamata > Dipsadidae > Erythrolamprus > Erythrolamprus reginae. The sequence continues at coordinate 2,496,161 of NC_091962.1, read as the reverse complement.
TGCGCCCCCACTCTCTTCTATATGCCTCTGGAGTCCTGCTTCGTTCTGCGCCCCCACTCTCTTCTATATGCCTCGGGCACCCTGCTCTGTTCTGCGCCCCCACTCTCTTCTATATGCCTCTGGAGTCCTGCTCCGTTCTGCGCCCCCACTCTCTTCTATATGCCTCTGGGGTCCTGCTCCGTTCTGCGCCCCCACTCTCTTCTATATGCCTCGGGCACCCTGCTCCGTTCTGCGCCCCCACTCTCTTCTATATGCCTCTGGAGTCCTGCTCCGTACTGCGCCTCCACTCTCTTCTATATGCCTCTGGAGTCCTGCTCCGTTCTGCGCCCCCACTCTCTTCTATATGCCTCTGGCACCCTGCTCCGTTCTGCGCCCCCACTCCCTTCTATATGCCTCTGGAGTCCTGCTCCGTTCTGCGCCCCCGCTCCCTTCTATATGCCTCTGGCACCCTGCTCCGTTCTGCGCCCCCACTCTCTTCTATATGCCTCTGGCACCCTGCTCCGTTCTGCGCCCCCACTCTCTTCTATATGCCTCTGGAGTCCTGCTCCGTTCTGCGTCCCCACTCTCTTCTATATGCCTCTGGCACCCTGCTCCATTCTGCGCCCCCACTCTCTTCTATATGCCTCTGGAGTCCTGCTCCGTTCTGCGCCCCCACTCCCTTCTATATGCCTCGGGCACCCTGCTCTGTTCTGCGCCCCCACTCTCTTCTATATGCCTCTGGCACCCTGCTCCGTTCTGCGCCTCCACTCTCTTCTATATGCCTCTGGAGTCCTGCTCCGTTCTGCGCCCCCAATCTCTTCTATATGCCTCTGGGGTCCTGCTCCGTTCTGCGCCCCCACTCTCTTCTATATGCCTCTGGAGTCCTGCTCCGTTCTGCGTCCCCACTCTCTTCTATATGCCTCTGGCACCCTGCTCCGTTCTGCGCCCCCACTCTCTTCTATATGCCTCTGGAGTCCTGCTCCGTTCTGCGCCCCCACTCCCTTCTATATGCCTCGGGCACCCTGCTCTGTTCTGCGCCCCCACTCTCTTCTATATGCCTCTGGCACCCTGCTCCGTTCTGCGCCTCCACTCTCTTCTATATGCCTCTGGAGTCCTGCTCCGTTCTGCGCCCCCACTCTCTTCTATATGCCTCTGGAGTCCTGCTCCGTTCTGCGTCCCCACTCTCTTCTATATGCCTCTGGCACCCTGCTCCATTCTGCGCCCCCACTCTCTTCTATATGCCTCTGGAGTCCTGCTCCGTTCTGCGCCCCCACTCTCTTCTATATGCCTCTGGAGTCCTGCTCCGTTCTGCGCCCCCACTCTCTTCTATATGCCTCTGGCACCCTGCTCCATTCTGCGCCCCCACTCTCTTCTATATGCCTCTGGAGTCCTGCTCCGTTCTGCGCCCCCACTCCCTTCTATATGCCTCGGGCACCCTGCTCTGTTCTGCGCCCCCACTCTCTTCTATATGCCTCTGGCACCCTGCTCCATTCTGCGCCTCCACTCTCTTCTATATGCCTCTGGAGTCCTGCTCCATTCTGCGCCCCCACTCTCTTCTATATGCCTCTGGAGTCCTGCTCCGTACTGCGCCTCCACTCTCTTCTATATGCCTCTGGAGTCCTGCTCCGTTCTGCGCCCCCACTCTCTTCTATATGCCTCTGGCACCCTGCTCCGTTCTGCGCCCCCACTCTCTTCTATATGCCTCTGGAGTCCTGCTCCGTTCTGCGCCCCCACTCTCTTCTATATGCCTCTGGCACCCTGCTCCGTTCTGCGCCCCCGCTCCCTTCTATATGCCTCTGGCACCCTGCTCCATTCTGCGCCCCCACTCTCTTCTATATGCCTCTGGCACCCTGCTCCGTTCTGCGCCCCCACTCTCTTCTATATGCCTCTGGAGTCCTGCTCCGTTCTGCGCCCCCACTCTCTTCTATATGCCTCTGGAGTCCTGCTCCGTTCTGCGCCCCCACTCTCTTCTATATGCCTCTGGCACCCTGCTCCGTTCTGCGCCCCCACTCTCTTCTATATGCCTCTGGAGTCCTGCTCCGTTCTGCGCCCCCACTCTCTTCTATATGCCTCTGGAGTCCTGCTCCGTACTGCGCCTCCACTCTCTTCTATATGCCTCTGGAGTCCTGCTCCGTTCTGCGCCCCCACTCTCTTCTATATGCCTCTGGCACCCTGCTCCGTTCTGCGCCCCCACTCTCTTCTATATGCCTCTGGAGTCCTGCTCCGTTCTGCGCCCCCACTCTCTTCTATATGCCTCTGGCACCCTGCTCCGTTCTGCGCCCCCGCTCCCTTCTATATGCCTCTGGCACCCTGCTCCATTCTGCGCCCCCACTCTCTTCTATATGCCTCTGGCACCCTGCTCCGTTCTGCGCCCCCACTCTCTTCTATATGCCTCTGGAGTCCTGCTCCGTTCTGCGTCCCCACTCTCTTCTATATGCCTCTGGCACCCTGCTCCATTCTGCGCCCCCACTCTCTTCTATATGCCTCTGGAGTCCTGCTCCGTTCTGCGTCCCCACTCTCTTCTATATGCCTCTGGAGTTCTGCTTCGTTCTGCGCCCCCACTCTCTTCTATATGCCTCTGGAGTCCTGCTCCATTCTGCGCCCCCACTCTCTTCTATATGCCTCTGGAGTCCTGCTCCATTCTGCGCCCCCACTCTCTTCTATATGCCTCTGGAGTCCTGCTCCGTTCTGCGCCCCCACTCCCTTCTATATGCCTCGGGCACCCTGCTCTGTTCTGCGCCCCCACTCTCTTCTATATGCCTCTGGCACCCTGCTCCGTTCTGCGCCTCCACTCTCTTCTATATGCCTCTGGAGTCCTGCTCCGTTCTGCGCCCCCACTCTCTTCTATATGCCTCTGGGGTCCTGCTCCGTTCTGCGCCCCCACTCTCTTCTATATGCCTCTGGAGTCCTGCTCCGTTCTACGTCCCCACTCTCTTCTATATGCCTCTGGAGTCCTGCTCCGTTCTGCATCCCCACTCTCTTCTATATGCCTCTGGCACCCTGCTCCGTTCTGCGCCCCCGCTCCCTTCTATATGCCTCTGGAGTCCTGCTCCGTTCTGCGTCCCCACTCTCTTCTATATGCCTCTGGCACCCTGCTCCATTCTGCGCCCCCACTCTCTTCTATATGCCTCTGGAGTCCTGCTCCGTTCTGCGTCCCCACTCTCTTCTATATGCCTCTGGCACCCTGCTCCATTCTGCGCCCCCACTCTCTTCTATATGCCTCTGGAGTCCTGCTCCGTTCTGCGTCCCCACTCTCTTCTATATGCCTCTGGCACCCTGCTCCATTCTGCGCCCCCACTCTCTTCTATATGCCTCTGGAGTCCTGCTCCGTTCTGCGTCCCCACTCTCTTCTATATGCCTCTGGCACCCTGCTCCATTCTGCGCCCCCACTCTCTTCTATATGCCTCTGGAGTCCTGCTCCGTTCTGCGTCCCCACTCTCTTCTATATGCCTCTGGAGTCCTGCTCCGTTCTGCGCCCCCACTCTCTTCTATATGCCTCTGGCACCCTGCTCCATTCTGCGCCCCCACTCTCTTCTATATGCCTCTGGAGTCCTGCTCCGTTCTGCGTCCCCACTCTCTTCTATATGCCTCTGGAGTCCTGCTCCGTTCTGCGCCCCCACTCTCTTCTATATGCCTCTGGAGTCCTGCTCCGTTCTGCGCCCCCACTCTCTTCTATATGCCTCTGGAGTCCTGCTCCGTTCTGCGCCCCCACTCCCTTCTATATGCCTCGGGCACCCTGCTCTGTTCTGCGCCCCCACTCTCTTCTGTATGCCTCTGGAGTCCTGCTCCGTTCTGCGCCCCCACTCTCTTCTATATGCCTCTGGCACCCTGCTCCATTCTGCGCCCCCACTCTCTTCTATATGCCTCTGGAGTCCTGCTCCGTTCTGCGCCCCCACTCCCTTCTATATGCCTCGGGCACCCTGCTCTGTTCTGCGCCCCCACTCTCTTCTATATGCCTCTGGAGTCCTGCTCCGTTCTGCGTCCCCACTCTCTTCTATATGCCTCTGGCACCCTGCTCCATTTTGCGCCCCCACTCTCTTCTATATGCCTCTGGAGTCCTGCTCCGTTCTGCGCCCCCACTCCCTTCTATATGCCTCGGGCACCCTGCTCTGTTCTGCGCCCCCACTCTCTTCTATATGCCTCTGGAGTCCTGCTCCGTTCTGCGCCCCCACTCCCTTCTATATGCCTCTGGCACCCTGCTCCGTTCTGCGCCCCCACTCTCTTCTATATGCCTCTGGAGTCCTGCTCCGTTCTGCGCCCCCACTCTCTTCTATATGCCTCTGGAGTCCTGCTCCGTTCTGCGTCCCCACTCTCTTCTATATGCCTCTGGCACCCTGCTCCATTCTGCGCCCCCACTCTCTTCTATATGCCTCCGGAGTCCAGCTCCGTTCTGCGCCCCCACTCTCTTCTATATGCCTCTGGCACCCTGCTCCATTCTGCGCCCCCACTCTCTTCTATATGCCTCTGGAGTCCTGCTCCGTTCTGCGCCCCCACTCCCTTCTATATGCCTCGGGCACCCTGCTCTGTTCTGCGCCCCCACTCTCTTCTATATGCCTCTGGCACCCTGCTCCATTCTGCGCCTCCACTCTCTTCTATATGCCTCTGGAGTCCTGCTCCGTTCTGCGCCCCCACTCTCTTCTATATGCCTCGGGCACCCTGCTCCGTTCTGCGCCCCCACTCTCTTCTATATGCCTCTGGAGTCCTGCTCCGTTCTGCGCCACCACTCTCTTCTATATGCCTCTGGAGTCCTGCTCCGTACTGCGCCTCCACTCTCTTCTATATGCCTCTGGAGTCCTGCTCCGTTCTGCGCCCCCACTCTCTTCTATATGCCTCTGGCACCCTGCTCCGTTCTGCGCCCCCACTCCCTTCTATATGCCTCTGGAGTCCTGCTCCGTTCTGCGCCCCCACTCTCTTCTATATGCCTCTGGCACCCTGCTCCGTTCTGCGCCCCCGCTCCCTTCTATATGCCTCTGGCACCCTGCTCCATTCTGCGCCCCCACTCTCTTCTATATGCCTCTGGCACCCTGCTCCGTTGTGCGCCCCCACTCTCTTCTATATGCCTCTGGAGTCCTGCTCCGTTCTGCGCCCCCACTCTCTTCTATATGCCTCTGGAGTCCTGCTCCGTTCTGCGCCCCCACTCTCTTCTATATGCCTCTGGCACCCTGCTCCATTCTGCGCCCCCACTCTCTTCTATATGCCTCTGGAGTCCTGCTCCGTTCTGCGTCCCCACTCTCTTCTATATGCCTCTGGAGTTCTGCTTCGTTCTGCGCCCCCACTCTCTTCTATATGCCTCTGGAGTCCTGCTCCATTCTGCGCCCCCACTCTCTTCTATATGCCTCTGGAGTCCTGCTCCGTTCTGCGCCCCCACTCTCTTCTATATGCCTCTGGAGTCCTGCTCCGTTCTGCGCCCCCACTCTCTTCTATATGCCTCTGGAGTCCTGCTCCGTTCTGCGCCCCCACTCTCTTCTATATGCCTCTGGAGTCCTGCTCCGTTCTGCGCCCCCACTCTCTTCTATATGCCTCTGGAGTCCTGCTTCGTTCTGCGCCCCCACTCTCTTCTATATGCCTCGGGCACCCTGCTCTGTTCTGCGCCCCCACTCTCTTCTATATGCCTCTGGAGTCCTGCTCCGTTCTGCGCCCCCACTCTCTTCTATATGCCTCTGGGGTCCTGCTCCGTTCTGCGCCCCCACTCTCTTCTATATGCCTCGGGCACCCTGCTCCGTTCTGCGCCCCCACTCTCTTCTATATGCCTCTGGAGTCCTGCTCCGTACTGCGCCTCCACTCTCTTCTATATGCCTCTGGAGTCCTGCTCCGTTCTGCGCCCCCACTCTCTTCTATATGCCTCTGGCACCCTGCTCCGTTCTGCGCCCCCACTCCCTTCTATATGCCTCTGGAGTCCTGCTCCGTTCTGCGCCCCCGCTCCCTTCTATATGCCTCTGGCACCCTGCTCCGTTCTGCGCCCCCACTCTCTTCTATATGCCTCTGGCACCCTGCTCCGTTCTGCGCCCCCACTCTCTTCTATATGCCTCTGGCACCCTGCTCCGTTCTGCGCCCCCACTCTCTTCTATATGCCTCTGGAGTCCTGCTCCGTTCTGCGTCCCCACTCTCTTCTATATGCCTCTGGCACCCTGCTCCATTCTGCGCCCCCACTCTCTTCTATATGCCTCTGGAGTCCTGCTCCGTTCTGCGCCCCCACTCCCTTCTATATGCCTCGGGCACCCTGCTCTGTTCTGCGCCCCCACTCTCTTCTATATGCCTCTGGCACCCTGCTCCGTTCTGCGCCTCCACTCTCTTCTATATGCCTCTGGAGTCCTGCTCCGTTCTGCGCCCCCAATCTCTTCTATATGCCTCTGGGGTCCTGCTCCGTTCTGCGCCCCCACTCTCTTCTATATGCCTCTGGAGTCCTGCTCCGTTCTGCGTCCCCACTCTCTTCTATATGCCTCTGGCACCCTGCTCCGTTCTGCGCCCCCACTCTCTTCTATATGCCTCTGGAGTCCTGCTCCGTTCTGCGCCCCCACTCCCTTCTATATGCCTCGGGCACCCTGCTCTGTTCTGCGCCCCCACTCTCTTCTATATGCCTCTGGCACCCTGCTCCGTTCTGCGCCTCCACTCTCTTCTATATGCCTCTGGAGTCCTGCTCCGTTCTGCGCCCCCAATCTCTTCTATATGCCTCTGGGGTCCTGCTCCGTTCTGCGCCCCCACTCTCTTCTATATGCCTCGGGCACCCTGCTCCGTTCTGCGCCCCCACTCTCTTCTATATGCCTCTGGAGTCCTGCTCCGTACTGCGCCTCCACTCTCTTCTATATGCCTCTGGAGTCCTGCTCCGTTCTGCGCCCCCACTCTCTTCTATATGCCTCTGGCACCCTGCTCCGTTCTGCGCCCCCACTCCCTTCTATATGCCTCTGGAGTCCTGCTCCGTTCTGCGCCCCCACTCCTTTCTATATGCCTCTGGAGTCCTGCTCCGTTCTGCGCCCCCACTCCCTTCTATATGCCTCTGGAGTCCTCCTCCGTTCTGCGCCCCCACTCTCTTCAATACGCCTCTGGAGTCCTGAACCGTTCTGCACCCCCACTCTCTTCTATATACCTCTGGAGTCCTGCTCCGTTCTGCGCCCCAACTCCCTTCTATATGCCTCTGGCACCCTGCTCCGTTCTGCGCCCCAACTCCCTTCTATATGCCTCTGGAGTCCTGCTCCGTTCTGCACCCCCACTCTCTTCTATATGCCTCTGGAGTCCTGCTCCGTTCTGCGCCCCCACTCCCTTCTATATGCCTCTGGTGTCCTCCTCCGTTCTGCACCCCCACTCTCTTCAATACGCCTCTGGAGTCCTGAACCGTTCTGCACCCCCACTCTCTTCTATATACCTCTGGAGTCCTGCTCCGTTCTGCGCCCCAACTCCCTTCTATATGCCTCTGGCACCCTGCTCCGTTCTGCGCCCCAACTCCCTTCTATATGCCTCGGGCACCCTGCTCTGTTCTGCGCCCCCACTCTCTTCTATATGCCTCTGGAGTCCTGCTCCGTTCTGCGCCCCCACTCCCTTCTATATGCCTCTGGCACCCTGCTCCGTTCTGCGCCCCCACTCTCTTCTATATGCCTCTGGAGTCCTGCTCCGTTCTGCGCCCCCACTCTCTTCTATATGCCTCTGGAGTCCTGCTCCGTTCTGCGTCCCCACTCTCTTCTATATGCCTCTGGCACCCTGCTCCATTCTGCGCCCCCACTCTCTTCTATATGCCTCCGGAGTCCTGCTCCGTTCTGCGCCCCCACTCTCTTCTATATGCCTCTGGCACCCTGCTCCATTCTGCGCCCCCACTCTCTTCTATATGCCTCTGGAGTCCTGCTCCGTTCTGCGCCCCCACTCCCTTCTATATGCCTCGGGCACCCTGCTCTGTTCTGCGCCCCCACTCTCTTCTATATGCCTCTGGCACCCTGCTCCATTCTGCGCCTCCACTCTCTTCTATATGCCTCTGGAGTCCTGCTCCGTTCTGCGCCCCCACTCTCTTCTATATGCCTCGGGCACCCTGCTCCGTTCTGCGCCCCCACTCTCTTCTATATGCCTCTGGAGTCCTGCTCCGTTCTGCGCCACCACTCTCTTCTATATGCCTCTGGAGTCCTGCTCCGTACTGCGCCTCCACTCTCTTCTATATGCCTCTGGAGTCCTGCTCCGTTCTGCGTCCCCACTCTCTTCTATATGCCTCTGGCACCCTGCTCCGTTCTGCGCCCCCACTCTCTTCTATATGCCTCTGGAGTCCTGCTCCGTTCTGCGCCCCCACTCCCTTCTATATGCCTCGGGCACCCTGCTCTGTTCTGCGCCCCCACTCTCTTCTATATGCCTCTGGCACCCTGCTCCGTTCTGCGCCTCCACTCTCTTCTATATGCCTCTGGAGTCCTGCTCCGTTCTGCGCCCCCACTCTCTTCTATATGCCTCTGGAGTCCTGCTCCGTTCTGCGTCCCCACTCTCTTCTATATGCCTCTGGCACCCTGCTCCATTCTGCGCCCCCACTCTCTTCTATATGCCTCTGGAGTCCTGCTCCGTTCTGCGCCCCCACTCTCTTCTATATGCCTCTGGAGTCCTGCTCCGTTCTGCGCCCCCACTCTCTTCTATATGCCTCTGGCACCCTGCTCCATTCTGCGCCCCCACTCTCTTCTATATGCCTCTGGAGTCCTGCTCCGTTCTGCGCCCCCACTCCCTTCTATATGCCTCGGGCACCCTGCTCTGTTCTGCGCCCCCACTCTCTTCTATATGCCTCTGGCACCCTGCTCCATTCTGCGCCTCCACTCTCTTCTATATGCCTCTGGAGTCCTGCTCCATTCTGCGCCCCCACTCTCTTCTATATGCCTCTGGAGTCCTGCTCCGTACTGCGCCTCCACTCTCTTCTATATGCCTCTGGAGTCCTGCTCCGTTCTGCGCCCCCACTCTCTTCTATATGCCTCTGGCACCCTGCTCCGTTCTGCGCCCCCACTCTCTTCTATATGCCTCTGGAGTCCTGCTCCGTTCTGCGCCCCCACTCTCTTCTATATGCCTCTGGCACCCTGCTCCGTTCTGCGCCCCCGCTCCCTTCTATATGCCTCTGGCACCCTGCTCCATTCTGCGCCCCCACTCTCTTCTATATGCCTCTGGCACCCTGCTCCGTTCTGCGCCCCCACTCTCTTCTATATGCCTCTGGAGTCCTGCTCCGTTCTGCGCCCCCACTCTCTTCTATATGCCTCTGGAGTCCTGCTCCGTTCTGCGCCCCCACTCTCTTCTATATGCCTCTGGCACCCTGCTCCGTTCTGCGCCCCCACTCTCTTCTATATGCCTCTGGAGTCCTGCTCCGTTCTGCGCCCCCACTCTCTTCTATATGCCTCTGGAGTCCTGCTCCGTACTGCGCCTCCACTCTCTTCTATATGCCTCTGGAGTCCTGCTCCGTTCTGCGCCCCCACTCTCTTCTATATGCCTCTGGCACCCTGCTCCGTTCTGCGCCCCCACTCTCTTCTATATGCCTCTGGAGTCCTGCTCCGTTCTGCGCCCCCACTCTCTTCTATATGCCTCTGGCACCCTGCTCCGTTCTGCGCCCCCGCTCCCTTCTATATGCCTCTGGCACCCTGCTCCATTCTGCGCCCCCACTCTCTTCTATATGCCTCTGGCACCCTGCTCCGTTCTGCGCCCCCACTCTCTTCTATATGCCTCTGGAGTCCTGCTCCGTTCTGCGTCCCCACTCTCTTCTATATGCCTCTGGCACCCTGCTCCATTCTGCGCCCCCACTCTCTTCTATATGCCTCTGGAGTCCTGCTCCGTTCTGCGTCCCCACTCTCTTCTATATGCCTCTGGAGTTCTGCTTCGTTCTGCGCCCCCACTCTCTTCTATATGCCTCTGGAGTCCTGCTCCATTCTGCGCCCCCACTCTCTTCTATATGCCTCTGGAGTCCTGCTCCATTCTGCGCCCCCACTCTCTTCTATATGCCTCTGGAGTCCTGCTCCGTTCTGCGCCCCCACTCCCTTCTATATGCCTCGGGCACCCTGCTCTGTTCTGCGCCCCCACTCTCTTCTATATGCCTCTGGCACCCTGCTCCGTTCTGCGCCTCCACTCTCTTCTATATGCCTCTGGAGTCCTGCTCCGTTCTGCGCCCCCACTCTCTTCTATATGCCTCTGGGGTCCTGCTCCGTTCTGCGCCCCCACTCTCTTCTATATGCCTCTGGAGTCCTGCTCCGTTCTACGTCCCCACTCTCTTCTATATGCCTCTGGAGTCCTGCTCCGTTCTGCATCCCCACTCTCTTCTATATGCCTCTGGCACCCTGCTCCGTTCTGCGCCCCCGCTCCCTTCTATATGCCTCTGGAGTCCTGCTCCGTTCTGCGTCCCCACTCTCTTCTATATGCCTCTGGCACCCTGCTCCATTCTGCGCCCCCACTCTCTTCTATATGCCTCTGGAGTCCTGCTCCGTTCTGCGTCCCCACTCTCTTCTATATGCCTCTGGCACCCTGCTCCATTCTGCGCCCCCACTCTCTTCTATATGCCTCTGGAGTCCTGCTCCGTTCTGCGTCCCCACTCTCTTCTATATGCCTCTGGCACCCTGCTCCATTCTGCGCCCCCACTCTCTTCTATATGCCTCTGGAGTCCTGCTCCGTTCTGCGTCCCCACTCTCTTCTATATGCCTCTGGAGTCCTGCTCCGTTCTGCGCCCCCACTCTCTTCTATATGCCTCTGGAGTCCTGCTCCGTTCTGCGCCCCCACTCTCTTCTATATGCCTCTGGAGTCCTGCTCCGTTCTGCGCCCCCACTCTCTTCTATATGCCTCTGGAGTCCTGCTCCGTTCTGCGCCCCCACTCCCTTCTATATGCCTCGGGCACCCTGCTCTGTTCTGCGCCCCCACTCTCTTCTATATGCCTCTGGAGTCCTGCTCCGTTCTGCGTCCCCACTCTCTTCTATATGCCTCTGGCACCCTGCTCCATTCTGCGCCCCCACTCCCTTCTATATGCCTCGGGCACCCTGCTCTGTTCTGCGCCCCCACTCTCTTCTATATGCCTCTGGAGTCCTGCTCCGTTCTGCGTCCCCACTCTCTTCTATATGCCTCTGGCACCCTGCTCCATTCTGCGCCCCCACTCTCTTCTATATGCCTCTGGAGTCCTGCTCCGTTCTGCGCCCCCACTCCCTTCTATATGCCTCGGGCACCCTGCTCTGTTCTGCGCCCCCACTCTCTTCTATATGCCTCTGGAGTCCTGCTCCGTTCTGCGCCCCCACTCCCTTCTATATGCCTCTGGCACCCTGCTCCGTTCTGCGCCCCCACTCTCTTCTATATGCCTCTGGAGTCCTGCTCCGTTCTGCGCCCCCACTCTCTTCTATATGCCTCTGGAGTCCTGCTCCGTTCTGCGTCCCCACTCTCTTCTATATGCCTCTGGCACCCTGCTCCATTCTGCGCCCCCACTCTCTTCTATATGCCTCCGGAGTCCTGCTCCGTTCTGCGCCCCCACTCTCTTCTATATGCCTCTGGCACCCTGCTCCATTCTGCGCCCCCACTCTCTTCTATATGCCTCTGGAGTCCTGCTCCGTTCTGCGCCCCCACTCCCTTCTATATGCCTCGGGCACCCTGCTCTGTTCTGCGCCCCCACTCTCTTCTATATGCCTCTGGCACCCTGCTCCATTCTGCGCCTCCACTCTCTTCTATATGCCTCTGGAGTCCTGCTCCGTTCTGCGCCCCCACTCTCTTCTATATGCCTCGGGCACCCTGCTCCGTTCTGCGCCCCCACTCTCTTCTATATGCCTCTGGAGTCCTGCTCCGTTCTGCGCCACCACTCTCTTCTATATGCCTCTGGAGTCCTGCTCCGTACTGCGCCTCCACTCTCTTCTATATGCCTCTGGAGTCCTGCTCCGTTCTGCGCCCCCACTCTCTTCTATATGCCTCTGGCACCCTGCTCCGTTCTGCGCCCCCACTCCCTTCTATATGCCTCTGGAGTCCTGCTCCGTTCTGCGCCCCCACTCTCTTCTATATGCCTCTGGCACCCTGCTCCGTTCTGCGCCCCCGCTCCCTTCTATATGCCTCTGGCACCCTGCTCCATTCTGCGCCCCCACTCTCTTCTATATGCCTCTGGCACCCTGCTCCGTTCTGCGCCCCCACTCTCTTCTATATGCCTCTGGAGTCCTGCTCCGTTCTGCGCCCCCACTCTCTTCTATATGCCTCTGGAGTCCTGCTCCGTTCTGCGCCCCCACTCTCTTCTATATGCCTCTGGCACCCTGCTCCATTCTGCGCCCCCACTCTCTTCTATATGCCTCTGGAGTCCTGCTCCGTTCTGCGTCCCCACTCTCTTCTATATGCCTCTGGAGTTCTGCTTCGTTCTGCGCCCCCACTCTCTTCTATATGCCTCTGGAGTCCTGCTCCATTCTGCGCCCCCACTCTCTTCTATATGCCTCTGGAGTCCTGCTCCGTTCTGCGCCCCCACTCTCTTCTATATGCCTCTGGAGTCCTGCTCCGTTCTGCGCCCCCACTCTCTTCTATATGCCTCTGGAGTCCTGCTCCGTTCTGCGCCCCCACTCTCTTCTATATGCCTCTGGAGTCCTGCTCCGTTCTGCGCCCCCACTCTCTTCTATATGCCTCTGGAGTCCTGCTTCGTTCTGCGCCCCCACTCTCTTCTATATGCCTCGGGCACCCTGCTCTGTTCTGCGCCCCCACTCTCTTCTATATGCCTCTGGAGTCCTGCTCCGTTCTGCGCCCCCACTCTCTTCTATATGCCTCTGGGGTCCTGCTCCGTTCTGCGCCCCCACTCTCTTCTATATGCCTCGGGCACCCTGCTCCGTTCTGCGCCCCCACTCTCTTCTATATGCCTCTGGAGTCCTGCTCCGTACTGCGCCTCCACTCTCTTCTATATGCCTCTGGAGTCCTGCTCCGTTCTGCGCCCCCACTCTCTTCTATATGCCTCGGGCACCCTGCTCCGTTCTGCGCCCCCACTCTCTTCTATATGCCTCTGGAGTCCTGCTCCGTACTGCGCCTCCACTCTCTTCTATATGCCTCTGGAGTCCTGCTCCGTTCTGCGCCCCCACTCTCTTCTATATGCCTCTGGCACCCTGCTCCGTTCTGCGCCCCCACTCCCTTCTATATGCCTCTGGAGTCCTGCTCCGTTCTGCGCCCCCGCTCCCTTCTATATGCCTCTGGCACCCTGCTCCGTTCTGCGCCCCCACTCTCTTCTATATGCCTCTGGCACCCTGCTCCGTTCTGCGCCCCCACTCTCTTCTATATGCCTCTGGCACCCTGCTCCGTTCTGCGCCCCCACTCTCTTCTATATGCCTCTGGAGTCCTGCTCCGTTCTGCGTCCCCACTCTCTTCTATATGCCTCTGGCACCCTGCTCCATTCTGCGCCCCCACTCTCTTCTATATGCCTCTGGAGTCCTGCTCCGTTCTGCGCCCCCACTCCCTTCTATATGCCTCGGGCACCCTGCTCTGTTCTGCGCCCCCACTCTCTTCTATATGCCTCTGGCACCCTGCTCCGTTCTGCGCCTCCACTCTCTTCTATATGCCTCTGGAGTCCTGCTCCGTTCTGCGCCCCCAATCTCTTCTATATGCCTCTGGGGTCCTGCTCCGTTCTGCGCCCCCACTCTCTTCTATATGCCTCTGGAGTCCTGCTCCGTTCTGCGTCCCCACTCTCTTCTATATGCCTCTGGCACCCTGCTCCGTTCTGCGCCCCCACTCTCTTCTATATGCCTCTGGAGTCCTGCTCCGTTCTGCGCCCCCACTCCCTTCTATATGCCTCGGGCACCCTGCTCTGTTCTGCGCCCCCACTCTCTTCTATATGCCTCTGGCACCCTGCTCCGTTCTGCGCCTCCACTCTCTTCTATATGCCTCTGGAGTCCTGCTCCGTTCTGCGCCCCCAATCTCTTCTATATGCCTCTGGGGTCCTGCTCCGTTCTGCGCCCCCACTCTCTTCTATATGCCTCGGGCACCCTGCTCCGTTCTGCGCCCCCACTCTCTTCTATATGCCTCTGGAGTCCTGCTCCGTACTGCGCCTCCACTCTCTTCTATATGCCTCTGGAGTCCTGCTCCGTTCTGCGCCCCCACTCTCTTCTATATGCCTCTGGCACCCTGCTCCGTTCTGCGCCCCCACTCCCTTCTATATGCCTCTGGAGTCCTGCTCCGTTCTGCGCCCCCACTCCTTTCTATATGCCTCTGGAGTCCTGCTCCGTTCTGCGCCCCCACTCCCTTCTATATGCCTCTGGAGTCCTCCTCCGTTCTGCGCCCCCACTCTCTTCAATACGCCTCTGGAGTCCTGAACCGTTCTGCACCCCCACTCTCTTCTATATACCTCTGGAGTCCTGCTCCGTTCTGCGCCCCAACTCCCTTCTATATGCCTCTGGCACCCTGCTCCGTTCTGCGCCCCAACTCCCTTCTATATGCCTCTGGAGTCCTGCTCCGTTCTGCACCCCCACTCTCTTCTATATGCCTCTGGAGTCCTGCTCCGTTCTGCGCCCCCACTCCCTTCTATATGCCTCTGGTGTCCTCCTCCGTTCTGCACCCCCACTCTCTTCAATACGCCTCTGGAGTCCTGAACCGTTCTGCACCCCCACTCTCTTCTATATACCTCTGGAGTCCTGCTCCGTTCTGCGCCCCAACTCCCTTCTATATGCCTCTGGCACCCTGCTCCGTTCTGCGCCCCAACTCCCTTCTATATGCCTCGGGCACCCTGCTCTGTTCTGCGCCCCCACTCTCTTCTATATGCCTCTGGAGTCCTGCTCCGTTCTGCGCCCCCACTCCCTTCTATATGCCTCTGGCACCCTGCTCCGTTCTGCGCCCCCACTCTCTTCTATATGCCTCTGGAGTCCTGCTCCGTTCTGCGCCCCCACTCTCTTCTATATGCCTCTGGAGTCCTGCTCCGTTCTGCGTCCCCACTCTCTTCTATATGCCTCTGGCACCCTGCTCCATTCTGCGCCCCCACTCTCTTCTATATGCCTCCGGAGTCCTGCTCCGTTCTGCGCCCCCACTCTCTTCTATATGCCTCTGGCACCCTGCTCCATTCTGCGCCCCCACTCTCTTCTATATGCCTCTGGAGTCCTGCTCCGTTCTGCGCCCCCACTCCCTTCTATATGCCTCGGGCACCCTGCTCTGTTCTGCGCCCCCACTCTCTTCTATATGCCTCTGGCACCCTGCTCCATTCTGCGCCTCCACTCTCTTCTATATGCCTCTGGAGTCCTGCTCCGTTCTGCGCCCCCACTCTCTTCTATATGCCTCGGGCACCCTGCTCCGTTCTGCGCCCCCACTCTCTTCTATATGCCTCTGGAGTCCTGCTCCGTTCTGCGCCACCACTCTCTTCTATATGCCTCTGGAGTCCTGCTCCGTACTGCGCCTCCACTCTCTTCTATATGCCTCTGGAGTCCTGCTCCGTTCTGCGTCCCCACTCTCTTCTATATGCCTCTGGCACCCTGCTCCGTTCTGCGCCCCCACTCTCTTCTATATGCCTCTGGAGTCCTGCTCCGTTCTGCGCCCCCACTCCCTTCTATATGCCTCGGGCACCCTGCTCTGTTCTGCGCCCCCACTCTCTTCTATATGCCTCTGGCACCCTGCTCCGTTCTGCGCCTCCACTCTCTTCTATATGCCTCTGGAGTCCTGCTCCGTTCTGCGCCCCCACTCTCTTCTATATGCCTCTGGAGTCCTGCTCCGTTCTGCGTCCCCACTCTCTTCTATATGCCTCTGGCACCCTGCTCCATTCTGCGCCCCCACTCTCTTCTATATGCCTCTGGAGTCCTGCTCCGTTCTGCGCCCCCACTCTCTTCTATATGCCTCTGGAGTCCTGCTCCGTTCTGCGCCCCCACTCTCTTCTATATGCCTCTGGCACCCTGCTCCATTCTGCGCCCCCACTCTCTTCTATATGCCTCTGGAGTCCTGCTCCGTTCTGCGCCCCCACTCCCTTCTATATGCCTCGGGCACCCTGCTCTGTTCTGCGCCCCCACTCTCTTCTATATGCCTCTGGCACCCTGCTCCATTCTGCGCCTCCACTCTCTTCTATATGCCTCTGGAGTCCTGCTCCATTCTGCGCCCCCACTCTCTTCTATATGCCTCTGGAGTCCTGCTCCGTACTGCGCCTCCACTCTCTTCTATATGCCTCTGGAGTCCTGCTCCGTTCTGCGCCCCCACTCTCTTCTATATGCCTCTGGCACCCTGCTCCGTTCTGCGCCCCCACTCTCTTCTATATGCCTCTGGAGTCCTGCTCCGTTCTGCGCCCCCACTCTCTTCTATATGCCTCTGGCACCCTGCTCCGTTCTGCGCCCCCGCTCCCTTCTATATGCCTCTGGCACCCTGCTCCATTCTGCGCCCCCACTCTCTTCTATATGCCTCTGGCACCCTGCTCCGTTCTGCGCCCCCACTCTCTTCTATATGCCTCTGGAGTCCTGCTCCGTTCTGCGCCCCCACTCTCTTCTATATGCCTCTGGAGTCCTGCTCCGTTCTGCGCCCCCACTCTCTTCTATATGCCTCTGGCACCCTGCTCCGTTCTGCGCCCCCACTCTCTTCTATATGCCTCTGGAGTCCTGCTCCGTTCTGCGCCCCCACTCTCTTCTATATGCCTCTGGAGTCCTGCTCCGTACTGCGCCTCCACTCTCTTCTATATGCCTCTGGAGTCCTGCTCCGTTCTGCGCCCCCACTCTCTTCTATATGCCTCTGGCACCCTGCTCCGTTCTGCGCCCCCACTCTCTTCTATATGCCTCTGGAGTCCTGCTCCGTTCTGCGCCCCCACTCTCTTCTATATGCCTCTGGCACCCTGCTCCGTTCTGCGCCCCCGCTCCCTTCTATATGCCTCTGGCACCCTGCTCCATTCTGCGCCCCCACTCTCTTCTATATGCCTCTGGCACCCTGCTCCGTTCTGCGCCCCCACTCTCTTCTATATGCCTCTGGAGTCCTGCTCCGTTCTGCGTCCCCACTCTCTTCTATATGCCTCTGGCACCCTGCTCCATTCTGCGCCCCCACTCTCTTCTATATGCCTCTGGAGTCCTGCTCCGTTCTGCGTCCCCACTCTCTTCTATATGCCTCTGGAGTTCTGCTTCGTTCTGCGCCCCCACTCTCTTCTATATGCCTCTGGAGTCCTGCTCCATTCTGCGCCCCCACTCTCTTCTATATGCCTCTGGAGTCCTGCTCCATTCTGCGCCCCCACTCTCTTCTATATGCCTCTGGAGTCCTGCTCCGTTCTGCGCCCCCACTCCCTTCTATATGCCTCGGGCACCCTGCTCTGTTCTGCGCCCCCACTCTCTTCTATATGCCTCTGGCACCCTGCTCCGTTCT
This sequence comes from Erythrolamprus reginae, assembly GCF_031021105.1. Taxonomy (NCBI): domain Eukaryota; kingdom Metazoa; phylum Chordata; class Lepidosauria; order Squamata; family Dipsadidae; genus Erythrolamprus; species Erythrolamprus reginae. The sequence goes on along the minus strand of NC_091962.1, from coordinate 2,478,956 downwards.
GCGCCTCCACTCTCTTCTATATGCCTCTGGAGTCCTGCTCCGTTCTGCGCCCCCACTCTCTTCTATATGCCTCTGGGGTCCTGCTCCGTTCTGCGCCCCCACTCTCTTCTATATGCCTCTGGAGTCCTGCTCCGTTCTACGTCCCCACTCTCTTCTATATGCCTCTGGAGTCCTGCTCCGTTCTGCATCCCCACTCTCTTCTATATGCCTCTGGCACCCTGCTCCGTTCTGCGCCCCCGCTCCCTTCTATATGCCTCTGGAGTCCTGCTCCGTTCTGCGTCCCCACTCTCTTCTATATGCCTCTGGCACCCTGCTCCATTCTGCGCCCCCACTCTCTTCTATATGCCTCTGGAGTCCTGCTCCGTTCTGCGTCCCCACTCTCTTCTATATGCCTCTGGCACCCTGCTCCATTCTGCGCCCCCACTCTCTTCTATATGCCTCTGGAGTCCTGCTCCGTTCTGCGTCCCCACTCTCTTCTATATGCCTCTGGCACCCTGCTCCATTCTGCGCCCCCACTCTCTTCTATATGCCTCTGGAGTCCTGCTCCGTTCTGCGTCCCCACTCTCTTCTATATGCCTCTGGAGTCCTGCTCCGTTCTGCGCCCCCACTCTCTTCTATATGCCTCTGGCACCCTGCTCCATTCTGCGCCCCCACTCTCTTCTATATGCCTCTGGAGTCCTGCTCCGTTCTGCGTCCCCACTCTCTTCTATATGCCTCTGGAGTCCTGCTCCGTTCTGCGCCCCCACTCTCTTCTATATGCCTCTGGAGTCCTGCTCCGTTCTGCGCCCCCACTCTCTTCTATATGCCTCTGGAGTCCTGCTCCGTTCTGCGCCCCCACTCCCTTCTATATGCCTCGGGCACCCTGCTCTGTTCTGCGCCCCCACTCTCTTCTGTATGCCTCTGGAGTCCTGCTCCGTTCTGCGCCCCCACTCTCTTCTATATGCCTCTGGCACCCTGCTCCATTCTGCGCCCCCACTCTCTTCTATATGCCTCTGGAGTCCTGCTCCGTTCTGCGTCCCCACTCTCTTCTATATGCCTCTGGAGTTCTGCTTCGTTCTGCGCCCCCACTCTCTTCTATATGCCTCTGGAGTCCTGCTCCATTCTGCGCCCCCACTCTCTTCTATATGCCTCTGGAGTCCTGCTCCATTCTGCGCCCCCACTCTCTTCTATATGCCTCTGGAGTCCTGCTCCGTTCTGCGCCCCCACTCCCTTCTATATGCCTCGGGCACCCTGCTCTGTTCTGCGCCCCCACTCTCTTCTATATGCCTCTGGCACCCTGCTCCGTTCTGCGCCTCCACTCTCTTCTATATGCCTCTGGAGTCCTGCTCCGTTCTGCGCCCCCACTCTCTTCTATATGCCTCTGGGGTCCTGCTCCGTTCTGCGCCCCCACTCTCTTCTATATGCCTCTGGAGTCCTGCTCCGTTCTACGTCCCCACTCTCTTCTATATGCCTCTGGAGTCCTGCTCCGTTCTGCATCCCCACTCTCTTCTATATGCCTCTGGCACCCTGCTCCGTTCTGCGCCCCCGCTCCCTTCTATATGCCTCTGGAGTCCTGCTCCGTTCTGCGTCCCCACTCTCTTCTATATGCCTCTGGCACCCTGCTCCATTCTGCGCCCCCACTCTCTTCTATATGCCTCTGGAGTCCTGCTCCGTTCTGCGTCCCCACTCTCTTCTATATGCCTCTGGCACCCTGCTCCATTCTGCGCCCCCACTCTCTTCTATATGCCTCTGGAGTCCTGCTCCGTTCTGCGTCCCCACTCTCTTCTATATGCCTCTGGCACCCTGCTCCATTCTGCGCCCCCACTCTCTTCTATATGCCTCTGGAGTCCTGCTCCGTTCTGCGTCCCCACTCTCTTCTATATGCCTCTGGAGTCCTGCTCCGTTCTGCGCCCCCACTCTCTTCTATATGCCTCTGGCACCCTGCTCCATTCTGCGCCCCCACTCTCTTCTATATGCCTCTGGAGTCCTGCTCCGTTCTGCGTCCCCACTCTCTTCTATATGCCTCTGGAGTCCTGCTCCGTTCTGCGCCCCCACTCTCTTCTATATGCCTCTGGAGTCCTGCTCCGTTCTGCGCCCCCACTCTCTTCTATATGCCTCTGGAGTCCTGCTCCGTTCTGCGCCCCCACTCCCTTCTATATGCCTCGGGCACCCTGCTCTGTTCTGCGCCCCCACTCTCTTCTGTATGCCTCTGGAGTCCTGCTCCGTTCTGCGCCCCCACTCTCTTCTATATGCCTCTGGCACCCTGCTCCATTCTGCGCCCCCACTCTCTTCTATATGCCTCTGGAGTCCTGCTCCGTTCTGCGCCCCCACTCCCTTCTATATGCCTCGGGCACCCTGCTCTGTTCTGCGCCCCCACTCTCTTCTATATGCCTCTGGAGTCCTGCTCCGTTCTGCGTCCCCACTCTCTTCTATATGCCTCTGGCACCCTGCTCCATTCTGCGCCCCCACTCTCTTCTATATGCCTCTGGAGTCCTGCTCCGTTCTGCGCCCCCACTCCCTTCTATATGCCTCGGGCACCCTGCTCTGTTCTGCGCCCCCACTCTCTTCTATATGCCTCTGGAGTCCTGCTCCGTTCTGCGCCCCCACTCCCTTCTATATGCCTCTGGCACCCTGCTCCGTTCTGCGCCCCCACTCTCTTCTATATGCCTCTGGAGTCCTGCTCCGTTCTGCGCCCCCACTCTCTTCTATATGCCTCTGGAGTCCTGCTCCGTTCTGCGTCCCCACTCTCTTCTATATGCCTCTGGCACCCTGCTCCATTCTGCGCCCCCACTCTCTTCTATATGCCTCCGGAGTCCTGCTCCGTTCTGCGCCCCCACTCTCTTCTATATGCCTCTGGCACCCTGCTCCATTCTGCGCCCCCACTCTCTTCTATATGCCTCTGGAGTCCTGCTCCGTTCTGCGCCCCCACTCCCTTCTATATGCCTCGGGCACCCTGCTCTGTTCTGCGCCCCCACTCTCTTCTATATGCCTCTGGCACCCTGCTCCATTCTGCGCCTCCACTCTCTTCTATATGCCTCTGGAGTCCTGCTCCGTTCTGCGCCCCCACTCTCTTCTATATGCCTCGGGCACCCTGCTCCGTTCTGCGCCCCCACTCTCTTCTATATGCCTCTGGAGTCCTGCTCCGTTCTGCGCCACCACTCTCTTCTATATGCCTCTGGAGTCCTGCTCCGTACTGCGCCTCCACTCTCTTCTATATGCCTCTGGAGTCCTGCTCCGTTCTGCGCCCCCACTCTCTTCTATATGCCTCTGGCACCCTGCTCCGTTCTGCGCCCCCACTCCCTTCTATATGCCTCTGGAGTCCTGCTCCGTTCTGCGCCCCCACTCTCTTCTATATGCCTCTGGCACCCTGCTCCGTTCTGCGCCCCCGCTCCCTTCTATATGCCTCTGGCACCCTGCTCCATTCTGCGCCCCCACTCTCTTCTATATGCCTCTGGCACCCTGCTCCGTTCTGCGCCCCCACTCTCTTCTATATGCCTCTGGAGTCCTGCTCCGTTCTGCGCCCCCACTCTCTTCTATATGCCTCTGGAGTCCTGCTCCGTTCTGCGCCCCCACTCTCTTCTATATGCCTCTGGCACCCTGCTCCATTCTGCGCCCCCACTCTCTTCTATATGCCTCTGGAGTCCTGCTCCGTTCTGCGTCCCCACTCTCTTCTATATGCCTCTGGAGTTCTGCTTCGTTCTGCGCCCCCACTCTCTTCTATATGCCTCTGGAGTCCTGCTCCATTCTGCGCCCCCACTCTCTTCTATATGCCTCTGGAGTCCTGCTCCGTTCTGCGCCCCCACTCTCTTCTATATGCCTCTGGAGTCCTGCTCCGTTCTGCGCCCCCACTCTCTTCTATATGCCTCTGGAGTCCTGCTCCGTTCTGCGCCCCCACTCTCTTCTATATGCCTCTGGAGTCCTGCTCCGTTCTGCGCCCCCACTCTCTTCTATATGCCTCTGGAGTCCTGCTTCGTTCTGCGCCCCCACTCTCTTCTATATGCCTCGGGCACCCTGCTCTGTTCTGCGCCCCCACTCTCTTCTATATGCCTCTGGAGTCCTGCTCCGTTCTGCGCCCCCACTCTCTTCTATATGCCTCTGGGGTCCTGCTCCGTTCTGCGCCCCCACTCTCTTCTATATGCCTCGGGCACCCTGCTCCGTTCTGCGCCCCCACTCTCTTCTATATGCCTCTGGAGTCCTGCTCCGTACTGCGCCTCCACTCTCTTCTATATGCCTCTGGAGTCCTGCTCCGTTCTGCGCCCCCACTCTCTTCTATATGCCTCTGGCACCCTGCTCCGTTCTGCGCCCCCACTCCCTTCTATATGCCTCTGGAGTCCTGCTCCGTTCTGCGCCCCCGCTCCCTTCTATATGCCTCTGGCACCCTGCTCCGTTCTGCGCCCCCACTCTCTTCTATATGCCTCTGGCACCCTGCTCCGTTCTGCGCCCCCACTCTCTTCTATATGCCTCTGGCACCCTGCTCCGTTCTGCGCCCCCACTCTCTTCTATATGCCTCTGGAGTCCTGCTCCGTTCTGCGTCCCCACTCTCTTCTATATGCCTCTGGCACCCTGCTCCATTCTGCGCCCCCACTCTCTTCTATATGCCTCTGGAGTCCTGCTCCGTTCTGCGCCCCCACTCCCTTCTATATGCCTCGGGCACCCTGCTCTGTTCTGCGCCCCCACTCTCTTCTATATGCCTCTGGCACCCTGCTCCGTTCTGCGCCTCCACTCTCTTCTATATGCCTCTGGAGTCCTGCTCCGTTCTGCGCCCCCAATCTCTTCTATATGCCTCTGGGGTCCTGCTCCGTTCTGCGCCCCCACTCTCTTCTATATGCCTCTGGAGTCCTGCTCCGTTCTGCGTCCCCACTCTCTTCTATATGCCTCTGGCACCCTGCTCCGTTCTGCGCCCCCACTCTCTTCTATATGCCTCTGGAGTCCTGCTCCATTCTGCGCCCCCACTCCCTTCTATATGCCTCGGGCACCCTGCTCTGTTCTGCGCCCCCACTCTCTTCTATATGCCTCTGGCACCCTGCTCCGTTCTGCGCCTCCACTCTCTTCTATATGCCTCTGGAGTCCTGCTCCGTTCTGCGCCCCCAATCTCTTCTATATGCCTCTGGGGTCCTGCTCCGTTCTGCGCCCCCACTCTCTTCTATATGCCTCGGGCACCCTGCTCCGTTCTGCGCCCCCACTCTCTTCTATATGCCTCTGGAGTCCTGCTCCGTACTGCGCCTCCACTCTCTTCTATATGCCTCTGGAGTCCTGCTCCGTTCTGCGCCCCCACTCTCTTCTATATGCCTCTGGCACCCTGCTCCGTTCTGCGCCCCCACTCCCTTCTATATGCCTCTGGAGTCCTGCTCCGTTCTGCGCCCCCACTCCTTTCTATATGCCTCTGGAGTCCTGCTCGGTTCTGCGCCCCCACTCCCTTCTATATGCCTCTGGAGTCCTCCTCCGTTCTGCGCCCCCACTCTCTTCTATATGCCTCTGGCACCCTGCTCCGTTCTGCGCCCCCGCTCCCTTCTATATGCCTCTGGCACCCTGCTCCGTTCTGCGCCCCCACTCCCTTCTATATGCCTCTGGAGTCCTGCTCCGTTCTGCGCCCCCACTCCTTTCTATATGCCTCTGGAGTCCTGCTCCGTTCTGCGCCCCCACTCCCTTCTATATGCCTCTGGAGTCCTCCTCCGTTCTGCGCCCCCACTCTCTTCTATATACCTCTGGAGTCCTGCTCCGTTCTGCGTCCCCACTCTCTTCTATATGCCTCTGGCACCCTGCTCCATTCTGCGCCCCCACTCTCTTCTATATGCCTCCGGAGTCCTGCTCCGTTCTGCGCCCCCACTCTCTTCTATATGCCTCTGGCACCCTGCTCCATTCTGCGCCCCCACTCTCTTCTATATGCCTCTGGAGTCCTGCTCCGTTCTGCGCCCCCACTCCTTTCTATATGCCTCTGGAGTCCTGCTCGGTTCTGCGCCCCCACTCCCTTCTATATGCCTCTGGAGTCCTGCTCCGTACTGCGCCTCCACTCTCTTCTATATGCCTCTGGAGTCCTGCTCCGTTCTGCGCCCCCACTCTCTTCTATATGCCTCTGGCACCCTGCTCCGTTCTGCGCCCCCACTCCCTTCTATATGCCTCTGGAGTCCTGCTCCGTTCTGCGCCCCCACTCTCTTCTATATGCCTCTGGCACCCTGCTCCGTTCTGCGCCCCCGCTCCCTTCTATATGCCTCTGGCACCCTGCTCCATTCTGCGCCCCCACTCTCTTCTATATGCCTCTGGCACCCTGCTCCGTTCTGCGCCCCCACTCTCTTCTATATGCCTCTGGAGTCCTGCTCCGTTCTGCGCCCCCACTCTCTTCTATATGCCTCTGGAGTCCTGCTCCGTTCTGCGCCCCCACTCTCTTCTATATGCCTCTGGCACCCTGCTCCATTCTGCGCCCCCACTCTCTTCTATATGCCTCTGGAGTCCTGCTCCGTTCTGCGTCCCCACTCTCTTCTATATGCCTCTGGAGTTCTGCTTCGTTCTGCGCCCCCACTCTCTTCTATATGCCTCTGGAGTCCTGCTCCATTCTGCGCCCCCACTCTCTTCTATATGCCTCTGGAGTCCTGCTCCGTTCTGCGCCCCCACTCTCTTCTATATGCCTCTGGAGTCCTGCTCCGTTCTGCGCCCCCACTCTCTTCTATATGCCTCTGGAGTCCTGCTCCGTTCTGCGCCCCCACTCTCTTCTATATGCCTCTGGAGTCCTGCTCCGTTCTGCGCCCCCACTCTCTTCTATATGCCTCTGGAGTCCTGCTTCGTTCTGCGCCCCCACTCTCTTCTATATGCCTCGGGCACCCTGCTCTGTTCTGCGCCCCCACTCTCTTCTATATGCCTCTGGAGTCCTGCTCCGTTCTGCGCCCCCACTCTCTTCTATATGCCTCTGGGGTCCTGCTCCGTTCTGCGCCCCCACTCTCTTCTATATGCCTCGGGCACCCTGCTCCGTTCTGCGCCCCCACTCTCTTCTATATGCCTCTGGAGTCCTGCTCCGTACTGCGCCTCCACTCTCTTCTATATGCCTCTGGAGTCCTGCTCCGTTCTGCGCCCCCACTCTCTTCTATATGCCTCTGGCACCCTGCTCCGTTCTGCGCCCCCACTCCCTTCTATATGCCTCTGGAGTCCTGCTCCGTTCTGCGCCCCCGCTCCCTTCTATATGCCTCTGGCACCCTGCTCCGTTCTGCGCCCCCACTCTCTTCTATATGCCTCTGGCACCCTGCTCCGTTCTGCGCCCCCACTCTCTTCTATATGCCTCTGGCACCCTGCTCCGTTCTGCGCCCCCACTCTCTTCTATATGCCTCTGGAGTCCTGCTCCGTTCTGCGTCCCCACTCTCTTCTATATGCCTCTGGCACCCTGCTCCATTCTGCGCCCCCACTCTCTTCTATATGCCTCTGGAGTCCTGCTCCGTTCTGCGCCCCCACTCCCTTCTATATGCCTCGGGCACCCTGCTCTGTTCTGCGCCCCCACTCTCTTCTATATGCCTCTGGCACCCTGCTCCGTTCTGCGCCTCCACTCTCTTCTATATGCCTCTGGAGTCCTGCTCCGTTCTGCGCCCCCAATCTCTTCTATATGCCTCTGGGGTCCTGCTCCGTTCTGCGCCCCCACTCTCTTCTATATGCCTCTGGAGTCCTGCTCCGTTCTGCGTCCCCACTCTCTTCTATATGCCTCTGGCACCCTGCTCCGTTCTGCGCCCCCACTCTCTTCTATATGCCTCTGGAGTCCTGCTCCATTCTGCGCCCCCACTCCCTTCTATATGCCTCGGGCACCCTGCTCTGTTCTGCGCCCCCACTCTCTTCTATATGCCTCTGGCACCCTGCTCCGTTCTGCGCCTCCACTCTCTTCTATATGCCTCTGGAGTCCTGCTCCGTTCTGCGCCCCCAATCTCTTCTATATGCCTCTGGGGTCCTGCTCCGTTCTGCGCCCCCACTCTCTTCTATATGCCTCGGGCACCCTGCTCCGTTCTGCGCCCCCACTCTCTTCTATATGCCTCTGGAGTCCTGCTCCGTACTGCGCCTCCACTCTCTTCTATATGCCTCTGGAGTCCTGCTCCGTTCTGCGCCCCCACTCTCTTCTATATGCCTCTGGCACCCTGCTCCGTTCTGCGCCCCCACTCCCTTCTATATGCCTCTGGAGTCCTGCTCCGTTCTGCGCCCCCACTCCTTTCTATATGCCTCTGGAGTCCTGCTCGGTTCTGCGCCCCCACTCCCTTCTATATGCCTCTGGAGTCCTCCTCCGTTCTGCGCCCCCACTCTCTTCTATATGCCTCTGGCACCCTGCTCCGTTCTGCGCCCCCGCTCCCTTCTATATGCCTCTGGCACCCTGCTCCGTTCTGCGCCCCCACTCCCTTCTATATGCCTCTGGAGTCCTGCTCCGTTCTGCGCCCCCACTCCTTTCTATATGCCTCTGGAGTCCTGCTCCGTTCTGCGCCCCCACTCCCTTCTATATGCCTCTGGAGTCCTCCTCCGTTCTGCGCCCCCACTCTCTTCTATATACCTCTGGTGTCCTCCTCCGTTCTGCACCCCCACTCTCTTCAATACGCCTCTGGAGTCCTGAACCGTTCTGCACCCCCACTCTCTTCTATATACCTCTGGAGTCCTGCTCCGTTCTGCGCCCCAACTCCCTTCTATATGCCTCTGGCACCCTGCTCCGTTCTGCGCCCCAACTCCCTTCTATATGCCTCGGGCACCCTGCTCTGTTCTGCGCCCCCACTCTCTTCTATATGCCTCTGGAGTCCTGCTCCGTTCTGCGCCCCCACTCCCTTCTATATGCCTCTGGCACCCTGCTCCGTTCTGCGCCCCCACTCTCTTCTATATGCCTCTGGAGTCCTGCTCCGTTCTGCGCCCCCACTCTCTTCTATATGCCTCTGGAGTCCTGCTCCGTTCTGCGTCCCCACTCTCTTCTATATGCCTCTGGCACCCTGCTCCATTCTGCGCCCCCACTCTCTTCTATATGCCTCCGGAGTCCTGCTCCGTTCTGCGCCCCCACTCTCTTCTATATGCCTCTGGCACCCTGCTCCATTCTGCGCCCCCACTCTCTTCTATATGCCTCTGGAGTCCTGCTCCGTTCTGCGCCCCCACTCCCTTCTATATGCCTCGGGCACCCTGCTCTGTTCTGCGCCCCCACTCTCTTCTATATGCCTCTGGCACCCTGCTCCATTCTGCGCCTCCACTCTCTTCTATATGCCTCTGGAGTCCTGCTCCGTTCTGCGCCCCCACTCTCTTCTATATGCCTCGGGCACCCTGCTCCGTTCTGCGCCCCCACTCTCTTCTATATGCCTCTGGAGTCCTGCTCCGTTCTGCGCCACCACTCTCTTCTATATGCCTCTGGAGTCCTGCTCCGTACTGCGCCTCCACTCTCTTCTATATGCCTCTGGAGTCCTGCTCCGTTCTGCGCCCCCACTCTCTTCTATATGCCTCTGGCACCCTGCTCCGTTCTGCGCCCCCACTCCCTTCTATATGCCTCTGGAGTCCTGCTCCGTTCTGCGTCCCCACTCTCTTCTATATGCCTCTGGCACCCTGCTCCATTCTGCGCCCCCACTCTCTTCTATATGCCTCCGGAGTCCTGCTCCGTTCTGCGCCCCCACTCTCTTCTATATGCCTCTGGCACCCTGCTCCATTCTGCGCCCCCACTCTCTTCTATATGCCTCTGGAGTCCTGCTCCGTTCTGCGCCCCCACTCCCTTCTATATGCCTCGGGCACCCTGCTCTGTTCTGCGCCCCCACTCTCTTCTATATGCCTCTGGCACCCTGCTCCATTCTGCGCCTCCACTCTCTTCTATATGCCTCTGGAGTCCTGCTCCGTTCTGCGCCCCCACTCTCTTCTATATGCCTCGGGCACCCTGCTCCGTTCTGCGCCCCCACTCTCTTCTATATGCCTCTGGAGTCCTGCTCCGTTCTGCGCCACCACTCTCTTCTATATGCCTCTGGAGTCCTGCTCCGTACTGCGCCTCCACTCTCTTCTATATGCCTCTGGAGTCCTGCTCCGTTCTGCGCCCCCACTCTCTTCTATATGCCTCTGGCACCCTGCTCCGTTCTGCGCCCCCACTCCCTTCTATATGCCTCTGGAGTCCTGCTCCGTTCTGCGCCCCCACTCTCTTCTATATGCCTCTGGCACCCTGCTCCGTTCTGCGCCCCCGCTCCCTTCTATATGCCTCTGGCACCCTGCTCCATTCTGCGCCCCCACTCTCTTCTATATGCCTCTGGCACCCTGCTCCGTTCTGCGCCCCCACTCTCTTCTATATGCCTCTGGAGTCCTGCTCCGTTCTGCGCCCCCACTCTCTTCTATATGCCTCTGGAGTCCTGCTCCGTTCTGCGCCCCCACTCTCTTCTATATGCCTCTGGCACCCTGCTCCATTCTGCGCCCCCACTCTCTTCTATATGCCTCTGGAGTCCTGCTCCGTTCTGCGTCCCCACTCTCTTCTATATGCCTCTGGAGTTCTGCTTCGTTCTGCGCCCCCACTCTCTTCTATATGCCTCTGGAGTCCTGCTCCATTCTGCGCCCCCACTCTCTTCTATATGCCTCTGGAGTCCTGCTCCGTTCTGCGCCCCCACTCTCTTCTATATGCCTCTGGAGTCCTGCTCCGTTCTGCGCCCCCACTCTCTTCTATATGCCTCTGGAGTCCTGCTCCGTTCTGCGCCCCCACTCTCTTCTATATGCCTCTGGAGTCCTGCTCCGTTCTGCGCCCCCACTCTCTTCTATATGCCTCTGGAGTCCTGCTTCGTTCTGCGCCCCCACTCTCTTCTATATGCCTCGGGCACCCTGCTCTGTTCTGCGCCCCCACTCTCTTCTATATGCCTCTGGAGTCCTGCTCCGTTCTGCGCCCCCACTCTCTTCTATATGCCTCTGGGGTCCTGCTCCGTTCTGCGCCCCCACTCTCTTCTATATGCCTCGGGCACCCTGCTCCGTTCTGCGCCCCCACTCTCTTCTATATGCCTCTGGAGTCCTGCTCCGTACTGCGCCTCCACTCTCTTCTATATGCCTCTGGAGTCCTGCTCCGTTCTGCGCCCCCACTCTCTTCTATATGCCTCTGGCACCCTGCTCCGTTCTGCGCCCCCACTCCCTTCTATATGCCTCTGGAGTCCTGCTCCGTTCTGCGCCCCCGCTCCCTTCTATATGCCTCTGGCACCCTGCTCCGTTCTGCGCCCCCACTCTCTTCTATATGCCTCTGGCACCCTGCTCCGTTCTGCGCCCCCACTCTCTTCTATATGCCTCTGGCACCCTGCTCCGTTCTGCGCCCCCACTCTCTTCTATATGCCTCTGGAGTCCTGCTCCGTTCTGCGTCCCCACTCTCTTCTATATGCCTCTGGCACCCTGCTCCATTCTGCGCCCCCACTCTCTTCTATATGCCTCTGGAGTCCTGCTCCGTTCTGCGCCCCCACTCCCTTCTATATGCCTCGGGCACCCTGCTCTGTTCTGCGCCCCCACTCTCTTCTATATGCCTCTGGCACCCTGCTCCGTTCTGCGCCTCCACTCTCTTCTATATGCCTCTGGAGTCCTGCTCCGTTCTGCGCCCCCAATCTCTTCTATATGCCTCTGGGGTCCTGCTCCGTTCTGCGCCCCCACTCTCTTCTATATGCCTCTGGAGTCCTGCTCCGTTCTGCGTCCCCACTCTCTTCTATATGCCTCTGGCACCCTGCTCCGTTCTGCGCCCCCACTCTCTTCTATATGCCTCTGGAGTCCTGCTCCGTTCTGCGCCCCCACTCCCTTCTATATGCCTCGGGCACCCTGCTCTGTTCTGCGCCCCCACTCTCTTCTATATGCCTCTGGCACCCTGCTCCGTTCTGCGCCTCCACTCTCTTCTATATGCCTCTGGAGTCCTGCTCCGTTCTGCGCCCCCAATCTCTTCTATATGCCTCTGGGGTCCTGCTCCGTTCTGCGCCCCCACTCTCTTCTATATGCCTCGGGCACCCTGCTCCGTTCTGCGCCCCCACTCTCTTCTATATGCCTCTGGAGTCCTGCTCCGTACTGCGCCTCCACTCTCTTCTATATGCCTCTGGAGTCCTGCTCCGTTCTGCGCCCCCACTCTCTTCTATATGCCTCTGGCACCCTGCTCCGTTCTGCGCCCCCACTCCCTTCTATATGCCTCTGGAGTCCTGCTCCGTTCTGCGCCCCCACTCCTTTCTATATGCCTCTGGAGTCCTGCTCCGTTCTGCGCCCCCCACTCCCTTCTATATGCCTCTGGAGTCCTCCTCCGTTCTGCGCCCCCACTCTCTTCTATATACCTCTGGTGTCCTCCTCCGTTCTGCACCCCCACTCTCTTCAATACGCCTCTGGAGTCCTGAACCGTTCTGCACCCCCACTCTCTTCTATATACCTCTGGAGTCCTGCTCCGTTCTGCGCCCCAACTCCCTTCTATATGCCTCTGGCACCCTGCTCCGTTCTGCGCCCCAACTCCCTTCTATATGCCTCTGGAGTCCTGAACCGTTCTGCACCCCCACTCTCTTCTATATACCTCTGGAGTCCTGCTCCGTTCTGCGCCCCAACTCCCTTCTATATGCCTCTGGAGTCCTCCTCCGTTCTGCGCCCCCACTCCCTTCTATATACCTCTGGAGTCCTCCTCCGTTCTGCGCCCCCACTCCCTTCTATATGCCTCTGGAGTCCTGAACCGTTCTGCACCCCCACTCTCTTCTATATACCTCTGGAGTCCTGCTCCGTTCTGCGCCCCAACTCCCTTCTATATGCCTCTGGCACCCTGCTCCGTTCTGCGCCCCAACTCCCTTCTATATGCCTCTGGAGTCCTGCTCCGTTCTGCGCCTCCACTCTCTTCTATATGCCTCTGGAGTCCTGCTCCGTTCTGCGCCCCCAATCTCTTCTATATGCCTCTGGGGTCCTGCTCCGTTCTGCGCCCCCACTCTCTTCTATATGCCTCTGGAGTCCTGCTCCGTTCTGCGTCCCCACTCTCTTCTATATGCCTCTGGCACCCTGCTCCGTTCTGCGCCCCCACTCTCTTCTATATGCCTCTGGAGTCCTGCTCCGTTCTGCGCCCCCACTCCCTTCTATATGCCTCGGGCACCCTGCTCTGTTCTGCGCCCCCACTCTCTTCTATATGCCTCTGGCACCCTGCTCCGTTCTGCGCCTCCACTCTCTTCTATATGCCTCTGGAGTCCTGCTCCGTTCTGCGCCCCCAATCTCTTCTATATGCCTCTGGGGTCCTGCTCCGTTCTGCGCCCCCACTCTCTTCTATATGCCTCGGGCACCCTGCTCCGTTCTGCGCCCCCACTCTCTTCTATATGCCTCTGGAGTCCTGCTCCGTACTGCGCCTCCACTCTCTTCTATATGCCTCTGGAGTCCTGCTCCGTTCTGCGCCCCCACTCTCTTCTATATGCCTCTGGCACCCTGCTCCGTTCTGCGCCCCCACTCCCTTCTATATGCCTCTGGAGTCCTGCTCCGTTCTGCGCCCCCACTCCCTTCTATATGCCTCTGGAGTCCTCCTCCGTTCTGCGCCCCCACTCTCTTCTATATACCTCTGGTGTCCTCCTCCGTTCTGCACCCCCACTCTCTTCAATACGCCTCTGGAGTCCTGAACCGTTCTGCACCCCCACTCTCTTCTATATACCTCTGGAGTCCTGCTCCGTTCTGCGCCCCAACTCCCTTCTATATGCCTCTGGCACCCTGCTCCGTTCTGCGCCCCAACTCCCTTCTATATGCCTCTGGAGTCCTGAACCGTTCTGCACCCCCACTCTCTTCTATATACCTCTGGAGTCCTGCTCCGTTCTGCGCCCCAACTCCCTTCTATATGCCTCTGGAGTCCTCCTCCGTTCTGCGCCCCCACTCCCTTCTATATACCTCTGGAGTCCTCCTCCGTTCTGCGCCCCCACTCCCTTCTATATGCCTCTGGAGTCCTGAACCGTTCTGCACCCCCACTCTCTTCTATATGCCTCTGGCACCCTGCTCCGTTCTGCGCCCCAACTCCCTTCTATATGCCTCTGGAGTCCTGCTCCGTTCTGCGCCCCAACTCCCTTCTATATGCCTCTGGCACCCTGCTCCGTTCTGCGCCCCAACTCCCTTCTATATGCCTCTGGAGTCCTGCTCAATTCTGCGCCCCCACTCTCTTCTATATGCCTCTGGCACCCTGCTCCGTTCTGCGCCCCAACTCCCTTCTATATGCCTCTGGAGTCCTGCTCCGTTCTGCGCCCCCACTCTCTTCTATATGCCTCTGGCACCCTGCTCCGTTCTGCGCCCCCACTCCCTTCTATATGCCTCTGGCACCCTGCTCCGTTCTGCGCCCCAACTCCCTTCTATATGCCTCTGGAGTCCTGCTCCGTTCTGCGCCCCCACTCGCTTCTATATGCCTCTGGAGTCCTGCTCCGTTCTGCGCCCCCACTCTCTTCTATATGCCTCTGGCACCCTGCTCCGTTCTGCGCCCCCACTCCCTTCTATATGCCTCTGGCACCCTGCTCCGTTCTGCGCCCCCACTCCCTTCTATATGCCTCTGGCACCCTGCTCCGTTCTGCGCCCCCACTCTCTTCTATAGGCCTCTGGAGTCCTGCTCCGTTCTGCACCCCCACCCCTCTTCTATATGCCTCTGAAGTCCTGTTCCGTTCTGCGCCCCCACTCTCTTCTATATGCCTCTGAAGTCCTGCTCCGTTCTGTGCCCCCACTCTCTTCTATATGCCTCTGGAGTCCTGCTCCGTTCTGCACCCCCACTCTCTTCTATATACCTCTGGAGTCCTGCTCCGTTCTGCGCCCCCACTCTCTTCTATATGCCTCTGAAGTCCTGTTCCGTTCTGCACCCCCACTCTCTTCTATATGCCTCTGAAGTCCTGCTCCGTTCTGCACCCCCACTCTCTTCTATATACCTCTGAAGTCCTGTTCCGTTCTGCACCCCCACTCTCTTCTATATGCCTCTGAAGTCCTGCTCCGTTCTGTGCCCCCACTCTCTTCTATATGCCTCTGGAGTCCTGCTCCGTTCTGCACCCCCACTCTCTTCTATATGCCTCTGGAGTCCTGCTCCGTTCTGCGCCCCCACTCTCTTCTATATGCCTCTGGAGTCCTGCTCCGTTCTGCGCCCCCACTCTCTTCTATATGCCTCTGGAGTCCTGCTCCGTTCTGCGCCCCCGCTCTCTTCTATATGCCTCTGGAGTCCTGCTCCATTCTGCACCCCCACTCTCTTCTATATACCTCTGGAGTAATGCTCCGTTCTGCGCCCCCACTCTCTTCTATATGCCTCTGAAGTCCTGCTCCATTCTGCACCCCCACTCTCTTCTATATACCTCTGGAGTAATGCTCCGTTCTGCGCCCCCACTCTCTTCTATATGCCTCTGGAGTCCTGCTCCGTTCTGCGCCCCCACTCTCTTCTATATGCCTCTGGAGTCCTGCTCCGTTCTGCACCCCCACTCTCTTCTATATACCTCTGGAGTCCTGCTCCGTTCTGCGCCCCCACTCTCTTCTATATGCCTCTGGAGTCGTGCTCCGTTCTGCACCCCCACTCTCTTCTATATGCCTCTGGAGTCCTGTTCCGTTCTGCACCCCCACTCTCTTCTATATGCCTCTGGAGTCCTGCTCCGTTCTGCACCCCCACTCTCTTCTATATACCTCTGGAGTCCTGCTCCGTTCTGCGTCCCCACTCTCTTCTATATGCCTCTGGCACCCTGCTCCGTTCTGCGCCCCCACTCTCTTCTATATGCCTCTGGAGTCCTGCTCCGTTCTGCGCCCCCACTCCCTTCTATATGCCTCGGGCACCCTGCTCTGTTCTGCGCCCCCACTCTCTTCTATATGCCTCTGGCACCCTGCTCCGTTCTGCGCCTCCACTCTCTTCTATATGCCTCTGGAGTCCTGCTCCGTTCTGCGCCCCCAATCTCTTCTATATGCCTCTGGGGTCCTGCTCCGTTCTGCGCCCCCACTCTCTTCTATATGCCTCGGGCACCCTGCTCCGTTCTGCGCCCCCACTCTCTTCTATATGCCTCTGGAGTCCTGCTCCGTACTGCGCCTCCACTCTCTTCTATATGCCTCTGGAGTCCTGCTCCGTTCTGCGCCCCCACTCTCTTCTATATGCCTCTGGCACCCTGCTCCGTTCTGCGCCCCCACTCCCTTCTATATGCCTCTGGAGTCCTGCTCCGTTCTGCGCCCCCACTCCTTTCTATATGCCTCTGGAGTCCTCCTCCGTTCTGCGCCCCCACTCCCTTCTATATGCCTCTGGAGTCCTGCTCCGTTCTGCGCCCCCACTCTCTTCTATATGCCTCTGGAGTCCTCCTCCGTTCTGCGCCCCCACTCCTTTCTATATGCCTCTGGAGTCCTCCTCCGTTCTGCGCCCCCACTCTCTTCTATATGCCTCTGGAGTCCTGCTCCGTTCTGCGCCCCCACTCCCTTCTATATGCCTCTGGAGTCCTCCTCCGTTCTGCGCCCCCACTCTCTTCTATATACCTCTAGAGTCCTCCTCCGTTCTGCACCCCCACTCTCTTCAATACGCCTCTGGAGTCCTGAACCGTTCTGCACCCCCACTCTCTTCTATATACCTCTGGAGTCCTGCTCCGTTCTGCGCCCCAACTCCCTTCTATATGCCTCTGGCACCCTGCTCCGTTCTGCGCCCCAACTCCCTTCTATATGCCTCTGGAGTCCTGAACCGTTCTGCACCCCCACTCTCTTCTATATACCTCTGGAGTCCTGCTCCGTTCTGCGCCCCAACTCCCTTCTATATGCCTCTGGAGTCCTCCTCCGTTCTGCGCCCCCACTCCCTTCTATATACCTCTGGAGTCCTCCTCCGTTCTGCGCCCCCACTCCCTTCTATATACCTCTGGAGTCCTGAACCGTTCTGCACCCCCACTCTCTTCTATATACCTCTGGAGTCCTGCTCCGTTCTGCGCCCCAACTCCCTTCTATATGCCTCTGGCACCCTGCTCCGTTCTGCGCCCCAACTCCCTTCTATATGCCTCTGGAGTCCTGAACCGTTCTGCACCCCCACTCTCTTCTATATACCTCTGGAGTCCTGCTCCGTTCTGCGCCCCAACTCCCTTCTATATGCCTCTGGCACCCTGCTCCGTTCTGCGCCCCAACTCCCTTCTATATGCCTCTGGAGTCCTGCTCAATTCGGCGCCCCCACTCTCTTCTATATGCCTCTGGCACCCTGCTCCGTTCTGCGCCCCAACTCCCTTCTATATGCCTCTGGAGTCCTGCTCCGTTCTGCGCCCCCACTCTCTTCTATATGCCTCTGGCGTCCTGCTCCGTTCTGCACCCCCACTCCCTTCTATATGCCTCTGGCACCCTGCTCCGTTCTGCGCCCCAACTCCCTTCTATATGCCTCTGGAGTCCTGCTCCGTTCTGCACCCCCACTCTCTTCTATATACCTCTGGCGTCCTGCTCCGTTCTGCGCCCCCACTCTCTTCTATATGCCTCTGGCACCCTGCTCCGTTCTGCACCCCCACTCCCTTCTATATGCCTCTGGCACCCTGCTCCGTTCTGCGCCCCAACTCCCTTCTATATGCCTCTGGAGTACTGCTCCGTTCTGCGCCCCCACTCGCTTCTATATGCCTCTGGCACCCTGCTCCGTTCTGCGCCCCCACTCTCTTCTATATGCCTCTGGCACCCTGCTCCGTTCTGCGCCCCCACTCTCTTCTATATGCCTCTGGAGTCCTGCTCCGTTCTGCGCCCCCACTCTCTTCTATATGCCTCTGGCACCCTGCTCCGTTCTGCGCCCCCACTCGCTTCTATATGCCTCTGGCACCCTGCTCCGTTCTGCGCCCCCACTCCCTTCTATATGCCTCTGGAGTCCTGCTCCGTTCTGCGCCCCCACTCTCTTCTATATGCCTCTGGCACCCTGCTCCGTTCTGCGCCCCCACTCCCTTCTATATGCCTCTGGAGTCCTGCTCCGTTCTGCGCCCCCACTCTCTTCTATATGCCTCTGGCACCCTGCTCCGTTCTGCGCCCCCACTCTCTTCTATATGCCTCTGGAGTCCTGCTCCGTTCTGCGCCCCCACTCTCTTCTATATGCCTCTGGCACCCTGCTCCGTTCTGCGCCCCCACTCGCTTCTATATGCCTCTGGCACCCTGCTCCGTTCTGCGCCCCCACTCTCTTCTATATGCCTCTGGAGTCCTGCTCCGTTCTGCGCCCCCACTCTCTTCTATATGCCTCTGGCACCCTGCTCCGTTCTGCGCCCCCACTCCCTTCTATATGCCTCTGGCACCCTGCTCCGTTCTGCGCCCCCACTCCCTTCTATATGCCTCTGGCACCCTGCTCCGTTCTGCGCCCCCACTCTCTTCTATATACCTCTGGAGTCCTGCTCCGTTCTGCGCCCCAACTCCCTTCTATATGCCTCTGGAGTCCTCCTCCGTTCTGCGCCCCCACTCCCTTCTATATACCTCTGGAGTCCTCCTCCGTTCTGCGCCCCCACTCCCTTCTATATGCCTCTGGAGTCCTGAACCGTTCTGCACCCCCACTCTCTTCTATATACCTCTGGAGTCCTGCTCCGTTCTGCGCCCCAACTCCCTTCTATATGCCTCTGGCACCCTGCTCCGTTCTGCGCCCCAACTCCCTTCTATATGCCTCTGGAGTCCTGCTCAATTCTGCGCCCCCACTCTCTTCTATATGCCTCTGGCACCCTGCTCCGTTCTGCGCCCCAACTCCCTTCTATATGCCTCTGGAGTCCTGCTCCGTTCTGCGCCCCCACTCTCTTCTATATGCCTCTGGCACCCTGCTCCGTTCTGCGCCCCCACTCCCTTCTATATGCCTCTGGAGTCCTGCTCCGTTCTGCGCCCCCACTCTCTTCTATATGCCTCTGGCACCCTGCTCCGTTCTGCGCCCCCACTCCCTTCTATATGCCTCTGGAGTCCTGCTCCGTTCTGCGCCCCCACTCTCTTCTATATGCCTCTGGCACCCTGCTCCGTTCTGCGCCCCCACTCTCTTCTATATGCCTCTGGAGTCCTGCTCCGTTCTGCGCCCCCACTCTCTTCTATATGCCTCTGGCACCCTGCTCCGTTCTGCGCCCCCACTCGCTTCTATATGCCTCTGGCACCCTGCTCCGTTCTGCGCCCCCACTCTCTTCTATATGCCTCTGGAGTCCTGCTCCGTTCTGCGCCCCCACTCTCTTCTATATGCCTCTGGCACCCTGCTCCGTTCTGCGCCCCCACTCCCTTCTATATGCCTCTGGCACCCTGCTCCGTTCTGCGCCCCCACTCCCTTCTATATGCCTCTGGCACCCTGCTCCGTTCTGCGCCCCCACTCTCTTCTATATACCTCTGGAGTCCTGCTCCGTTCTGCGCCCCAACTCCCTTCTATATGCCTCTGGAGTCCTCCTCCGTTCTGCGCCCCCACTCCCTTCTATATACCTCTGGAGTCCTCCTCCGTTCTGCGCCCCCACTCCCTTCTATATGCCTCTGGAGTCCTGAACCGTTCTGCGCCCCCACTCCCTTCTATATGCCTCTGGCACCCTGCTCCGTTCTGCGCCCCCACTCCCTTCTATATGCCTCTGGCACCCTGCTCCGTTCTGCGCCCCCACTCTCTTCTATATACCTCTGGAGTCCTGCTCCGTTCTGCGCCCCAACTCCCTTCTATATGCCTCTGGAGTCCTCCTCCGTTCTGCGCCCCCACTCCCTTCTATATACCTCTGGAGTCCTCCTCCGTTCTGCGCCCCCACTCCCTTCTATATGCCT
The DNA here is from genome assembly GCF_031021105.1 of Erythrolamprus reginae. Classification (NCBI taxonomy): domain Eukaryota; kingdom Metazoa; phylum Chordata; class Lepidosauria; order Squamata; family Dipsadidae; genus Erythrolamprus; species Erythrolamprus reginae. The sequence continues at coordinate 2,459,378 of NC_091962.1, read as the reverse complement.
CTGGAGTCCTGAACCGTTCTGCGCCCCAACTCCCTTCTATATGCCTCTGGCACCCTGCTCCGTTCTGCGCCCCAACTCCCTTCTATATGCCTCTGGAGTCCTGCTCAATTCTGCGCCCCCACTCTCTTCTATATGCCTCTGGCACCCTGCTCCGTTCTGCGCCCCAACTCCCTTCTATATGCCTCTGGAGTCCTGCTCCGTTCTGCGCCCCCACTCTCTTCTATATGCCTCTGGCACCCTGCTCCGTTCTGCGCCCCCACTCCCTTCTATATGCCTCTGGCACCCTGCTCCGTTCTGCGCCCCAACTCCCTTCTATATGCCTCTGGAGTCCTGCTCCGTTCTGCGCCCCCACTCGCTTCTATATGCCTCTGGAGTCCTGCTCCGTTCTGCGCCCCCACTCTCTTCTATATGCCTCTGGCACCCTGCTCCGTTCTGCGCCCCCACTCCCTTCTATATGCCTCTGGCACCCTGCTCCGTTCTGCGCCCCCACTCCCTTCTATATGCCTCTGGCACCCTGCTCCGTTCTGCGCCCCCACTCTCTTCTATAGGCCTCTGGAGTCCTGCTCCGTTCTGCACCCCCACCCCTCTTCTATATGCCTCTGAAGTCCTGTTCCGTTCTGCGCCCCCACTCTCTTCTATATGCCTCTGAAGTCCTGCTCCGTTCTGTGCCCCCACTCTCTTCTATATGCCTCTGGAGTCCTGCTCCGTTCTGCACCCCCACTCTCTTCTATATACCTCTGGAGTCCTGCTCCGTTCTGCGCCCCCACTCTCTTCTATATGCCTCTGGCACCCTGCTCCGTTCTGCGCCCCAACTCCCTTCTATATGCCTCTGGAGTCCTGCTCCGTTCTGCGCCCCCACTCTCTTCTATATGCCTCTGGCACCCTGCTCCGTTCTGCGCCCCCACTCCCTTCTATATGCCTCTGGCACCCTGCTCCGTTCTGCGCCCCCACTCTCTTCTATAGGCCTCTGGAGTCCTGCTCCATTCTGCACCCCCACCCCTCTTCTATATGCCTCTGAAGTCCTGTTCCGTTCTGCACCCCCACTCTCTTCTATATGCCTCTGGAGTCCTGCTCCGTTCTGTGCCCCCACTCTCTTCTATATGCCTCTGGAGTCCTGCTCCGTTCTGCACCCCCACTCTCTTCTATATACCTCTAGAGTCCTGCTCCGTTCTGCGCCCCCACTCTCTTCTATATGCCTCTGGAGTCCTGCTCCGTTCTGCGCCCCCACTCTCTTCTATATGCCTCTGGAGTCCTGCTCCATTCTGCACCCCCACTCTCTTCTATATACCTCTGGAGTAATGCTCCGTTCTGCGCCCCCACTCTCTTCTATATGCCTCTGAAGTCCTGCTCCATTCTGCACCCCCACTCTCTTCTATATACCTCTGGAGTAATGCTCCGTTCTGCGCCCCCACTCTCTTCTATATGCCTCTGGAGTCCTGCTCCGTTCTGCGCCCCCACTCTCTTCTATATGCCTCTGGAGTCCTGCTCCGTTCTGCGCCCCCGCTCTCTTCTATATGCCTCTGGAGTCCTGCTCCGTTCTGCGCCCCCACTCTCTTCTATATACCTCTGGAGTCCTGCTCCGTTCTGCACCCCCACTCTCTTCTATATACCTCTGGAGTCCTGCTCCGTTCTGCGCCCCCACTCTCTTCTATATGCCTCTGGAGTCCTGCTCCGTTCTGCGCCCCCGCTCTCTTCTATATGCCTCTGGAGTTCTGCTCCGTTCTGCACCCCCACTCTCTTCTATATACCTCTGGAGTCCTGCTCCGTTCTGCACCCCCACTCTCCTCTATATACCTCTGGAGTCCTGCTCCGTTCTGCGCCCCCGCTCTCTTCTATATACCTCTGGAGTCCTGCTCCGTTCAGCACCCCCACTCTCTTCTATATGCCTCTGGAGTCCTGCTCCGTTCTGCGCCCCCGCTCTCTTCTATATGCCTCTGGAGTCCTGCTCCGTTCTGCACCCCCACTCTCTTCTATATACCTCTGGAGTCCTGCTCCGTTCTGCGCCCCCACTCTCTTCTATATGCCTCTGGCACCCTGCTCCGTTCTGCGCCCCCACTCCCTTCTATATGCCTCTGGCACCCTGCTCCGTTCTGCGCCCCCACTCTCTTCTATAGGCCTCTGGAGTCCTGCTCCATTCTGCACCCCCACCCCTCTTCTATATGCCTCTGAAGTCCTGTTCCGTTCTGCACCCCCACTCTCTTCTATATGCCTCTGAAGTCCTGCTCCGTTCTGTGCCCCCACTCTCTTCTATATGCCTCTGGAGTCCTGCTCCGTTCTGCACCCCCACTCTCTTCTATATACCTCTAGAGTCCTGCTCCGTTCTGCGCCCCCACTCTCTTCTATATGCCTCTGGAGTCCTGCTCCGTTCTGCGCCCCCACTCTCTTCTATATGCCTCTGGAGTCCTGCTCCTTTCTGCACCCCCACTCTCTTCTATATACCTCTGGAGTAATGCTCCGTTCTGCGCCCCCACTCTCTTCTATATGCCTCTGAAGTCCTGCTCCATTCTGCACCCCCACTCTCTTCTATATACCTCTGGAGTAATGCTCCGTTCTGCGCCCCCACTCTCTTCTATATGCCTCTGGAGTCCTGCTCCGTTCTGCGCCCCCACTCTCTTCTATATGCCTCTGGAGTCCTGCTCCGTTCTGCGCCCCCGCTCTCTTCTATATGCCTCTGGAGTCCTGCTCCGTTCTGCGCCCCCACTCTCTTCTATATACCTCTGGAGTCCTGCTCCGTTCTGCACCCCCACTCTCTTCTATATACCTCTGGAGTCCTGCTCCGTTCTGCGCCCCCACTCTCTTCTATATGCCTCTGGAGTCCTGCTCCGTTCTGCGCCCCCGCTCTCTTCTATATGCCTCTGGAGTTCTGCTCCGTTCTGCACCCCCACTCTCTTCTATATACCTCTGGAGTCCTGCTCCGTTCTGCACCCCCACTCTCCTCTATATACCTCTGGAGTCCTGCTCCGTTCTGCGCCCCCGCTCTCTTCTATATACCTCTGGAGTCCTGCTCCGTTCAGCACCCCCACTCTCTTCTATATGCCTCTGGAGTCCTGCTCCGTTCTGCGCCCCCGCTCTCTTCTATATGCCTCTGGAGTCCTGCTCCGTTCTGCACCCCCACTCTCTTCTATATACCTCTGGAGTCCTGCTCCGTTCTGCGCCCCCACTCTCTTCTATATGCCTCTGGAGTCGTGCTCCGTTCTGCACCCCCACTCTCTTCTATATGCCTCTGGAGTCCTGTTCCGTTCTGCACCCCCACTCTCTTCTATATGCCTCTGGAGTCGTGCTCCGTTCTGCACCCCCACTCTCTTCTATATACCTCTGGAGTCCTGCTCCGTTCTGCGCCCCCACTCTCTTCTATATGCCTCTGGAGTCGTGCTCCGTTCTGCACCCCCGCTCTCTTCTATATACCTCTGGAGTCCTGCTCCGTTCTGCACCCCCACTCTCTTCTATATGCCTCTGGAGTCGTGCTCCGTTCTGCACCCCCACTCTCTTCTATATACCTCTGGAGTCCTGCTCCGTTCTGCGCCCCCACTCTCTTCTATATGCCTCTGGAGTCCTGCTCCGTTCTGTGCCCCCACTCTCTTCTATATGCCTCTGGAGTCCTGCTCCGTTCTGCACCCCCACTCTCTTCTATATGCCTCTGGAGTCCTGCTCCGTTCTGTGCCCCCACTCTCTTCTATATGCCTCTGGAGTCCTGCTCCGTTCTGCACCCCCGCTCTCTTCTATATGCCTCTGGAGTCCTGTTCCGTTCTGCACCCCCACTCTCTTCTATATGCCTCTGGAGTCGTGCTCCGTTCTGCACCCCCACTCTCTTCTATATACCTCTGGAGTCCTGCTCCGTTCTGCGCCCCCACTCTCTTCTATATGCCTCTGGAGTCCTGCTCCGTTCTGCGCCCCCGCTCTCTTCTATATACCTCTGGAGTCCTGCTCCGTTCTGCACCCCCACTCTCTTCTATATACCTCTGGAGTCCTGCTCCGTTCTGCGCCCCCACTCTCTTCTATATGCCTCTGGAGTCGTGCTCCGTTCTGCACCCCCACTCTCTTCTATATGCCTCTGGAGTCCTGCTCCGTTCTACGCCCCCACTCTCTTCTATATGCCTCTGGAGTCCTGCTCCGTTCTGCGCCCCCGCTCTCTTCTATATGCCTCTGGAGTCCTGTTCCGTTCTGCACCCCCACTCTCTTCTATATGCCTCTGGAGTCCTGCTCCGTTCTGCGCCCCCACTCTCTTCTATATGCCTCTGGCAACCTGCTCCGTTCTACGCCCCCACTCTCTTCTATATGCCTCTGGAGTCGTGCTCCATTCTGCGCCCCCACTCTCTTCTATATGCCTCTGGAGTCCTGCTCCGTTCTGCGCCCCCACTCTCTTCTATATGCCTCTGGAGTCCTGCTCCGTTCTGCGCCCCCACTCTCTTCTATATGCCTCTGGCAACCTGCTCCGTTCTGCGCCCCCGCTCTCTTCTATATGCCTCTGGCAACCTGCTCCGTTCTGCACCCCTACTCTCTTCTATATGCCTCTGGAGTCCTGCTCCGTTCTGCGCCCCCACTCTCTTCTATATGCCTCTGGCAACCTGCTCCGTTCTACGCCCCCACTCTCTTCTATATGCCTCTGGAGTCCTGCTCCGTTCTACGCCCCCACTCTCTTCTATATGCCTCTGGAGTCCTGCTCCGTTCTGCGCCCCTACTCTCTTCTATATGCCTCTGGCAACCTGCTCCGTTCTACGCCCCCACTCTCTTCTATATGCCTCTGGAGTCGTGCTCCGTTCTACGCCCCCACTCTCTTCTATATGCCTCTGGAGTCCTGCTCCGTTCTGCACCCCCACTCTCTTCTATATGCCTCTGGAGTCCTGCTCCGTTCTGCGCCCCCGCTCTCTTCTATATGCCTCTGGAGTCCTGCTCCGTTCTGCACCCCCACTCTCTTCTATATCCCTGTGGAGTCCTGCTCCGTTCTGCGCCCCCACTCTCTTCTATATCCCTGTGGAGTCCTGCTCCGTTCTGCGCCCCCACTCTCTTCTATATCCCTGTGGAGTCCTGCTCCGTTCTGCGCCCCCACTCTCTTCTATATCCCTGTGGAGTCCTGCTCCGTTCTGCGCCCCCACTCTCTTCTATATCCCTGTGGAGTCCTGCTCCGTTCTGCGCCCCAACACTCTTTTATATCCATCTGGCGTCCTGCTCCGTTCTGCACCCCAACTCTCTTCTATACGCCTCTGGAGTCCTGCTCCCTTCTGTGCCCCCACTCTCTTCTATACGCCTCTGGAGTCCTGCTCCCTTCTGCACCCCAACTCTCTTCTATACGCCTCTGGAGTCCTGCTCCCTTCTGCGCCCCCACTCTCTTCTATACGCCTCTGGCACCCTGCTCCATTCTGCGCCCCCACTCTCTTCTATATGCCACGGGCACCCTCTTCCGTTCTGCGCCCCCACTCTCTTCTATACGCCTCTGGCACCCTGCTCCATTCTGCGCCCCCACTCTCTTCTATATGCCTCGGGCACCCTGCTCCGTTCTGCGCCCCCACTCTCTTCTATATGCCTCGGGCACCCTGCTCCGTTCTGCGCCCCCACTCCCTTCTATATGCCTCTGGAGTCCTGCTCCGTTCTGCGTCCCCACTCTCTTCTATATGCCTCTGGAGTCCTGCTCCGTTCTGCGCCCCCACTCTCTTCTATATGCCTCTGGAGTCCTGCTCCGTTCTGCGCCCCCACTCTCTTCTATATGCCTCTGGCACCCTGCTCCATTCTGCGCCCCCACTCTCTTCTATATGCCTCTGGAGTCCTGCTCCGTTCTGCGCCCCCACTCCCTTCTATATGCCTCTGGAGTCCTGCTCCGTTCTGCGTCCCCACTCTCTTCTATATGCCTCTGGCACCCTGCTCCATTCTGCGCCCCCACTCCCTTCTATATGCCTCGGGCACCCTGCTCCGTTCTGCGCCCCCACTCCCTTCTATATGCCTCTGGAGTCCTGCTCCGTTCTGCGCCCCCACTCTCTTCTATATGCCTCTGGCACCCTGCTCCATTCTGCGCCCCCACTCTCTTCTATATGCCTCTGGAGTCCTGCTTCATTCTTCGCCCCCACTCTCTTCTATATGCCTCTGGCACCCTGCTCCATTCTGCGCCCCCACTCTCTTCTATATGCCTCTGGAGTCCTGCTCCGTTCTGCGCCCCCACTCCCTTCTATATGCCTCTGGAGTCCTGCTCCGTTCTGCGCCCCCACTCTCTTCTATATGCCTCGGGCACCCTGCTCCGTTCTGCGCCCCCACTCTCTTCTATATGCCTCTGGCACCCTGCTCCATTCTGCGCCCCCACTCCCTTCTATATGCCTCTGGAGTCCTGCTCCGTTCTGCGTCCCCACTCTCTTCTATATGCCTCTGGGGTCCTGCTCCGTTCTGCGCCCCCACTCTCTTCTATATGCCTCCGGCACCCTGCCCCGTTCTGCGCCCCCACTCTCTTCTATATGCCTCTGGAGTCCTGCTTCGTACTGCGCCTCCACTCTCTTCTATATGCCTCTGGCACCCTGCTCCGTTCTGCGCCCCCACTCCCTTCTATATGCCTCTGGAGTCCTCCTCCGTTCTGCGCCCCCACTCTATTCTATATACCTCTGGAGTCCTCCTCCGTTCTGCGCCCCAACTCCCTTCTATATGCCTCTGGAGTCCTACTCCGTTCTGCGCCCCCACTCTCTTCTATATGCCTCTGGCACCCTGCTCCGTTCTGCGCCCCAACTCCCTTCTATATGCCTCTGGAGTCCTGCTCCGTTCTGCGCCACCACTCTATTCTATATGCCTCTGGAGTCCTGCTGCGTTCTGCGCCCCCACTCTCTTCTATATGCCTCTGGAGTCCTGCTTCGTACTGCGCCTCCACTCTCTTCTATATGCCTCTGGCACCCTGCTCCGTTCTGCGCCCCCACTCCTTTCTATATGCCTCTGGAGTCCTCCTCCGTTCTGCGCCCCCACTCTATTCTATATACCTCTGGAGTCCTGCTCCGTTCTGCGCCCCAACTCCCTTCTATATGCCTCTGGAGTCCTACTCCGTTCTGCGCCCCCACTCTCTTCTATATGCCTCTGGCACCCTGCTCCGTTCTGCGCCCCAACTCCCTTCTATATGCCTCTGGAGTCCTGCTCCGTTCTGCGCCACCACTCTATTCTATATGCCTCTGGAGTCCTGCTGCGTTCTGCGCCCCCACTCTCTTCTATATGCCTCTGGAGTCCTGCTCCGTTCTGCGCCCCAACTCCCTTCTATATGCCTCTGGAGTCCTGCTCCGTTCTGCGCCCCCACTCTCTTCTATATGCCTCTGGCGCCGTGCTCCGTTCTGCGCCCCAACTCCCTTCTATATGCCTCTGGAGTCCTGCTCCGTACTGCGCCTCCACTCTCTTCTATATGCCTCTGGAGTCCTGCTCCGTTCTGCGCCCCCACTCCTTTCTATATGCCTCTGGAGTCCTCCTCCGTTCTGCGCCCCCACTCCCTTCTATATGCCTCTGGCACCCTGCTCCGTTCTGCGCCCCCACTCCCTTCTATATGCCTCTGGAGTCCTCCTCCGTTCTGCGCCCCCACTCTCTTCTATATGCCTCTGGCACCCTGCTCCGTTCTGCGCCCCCACTCCCTTCTATATGCCTCTGGAGTCCTGCTCCGTTCTGCGCCCCCACTCCTTTCTATATGCCTCTGGAGTCCTCCTCCGTTCTGGGCCCCCACTCTCTTCTATATACCTCTGGAGTCCTGCTCCGTTCTGCGCCCCAACTCCCTTCTATATGCCTCTGGAGTCCTGCTCCGTTCTGCGCCCCCACTCTCTTCTATATGCCTCTGGCACCCTGCTCCGTTCTGCGCCCCAACTCCCTTCTATATGCCTCTGGAGTCCTGCTCCGTTCTGCGCCACCACTCTATTCTATATGCCTCTGGAGTCCTGCTCCGTTCTGCGCCCCCACTCTCTTCTATATGCCTCTGGCACCCTGCTCCGTTCTGCGCCCCAACTCCCTTCTATATGCCTCTGGAGTCCTGCTCCGTTCTGCGCCCCCACTCTATTCTATATGCCTCTGGAGTCCTGCTCCGTTCTGCGCCCCAACTCCCTTCTATATGCCTCTGGAGTCCTGCTCCGTTCTGCGCCCCCACTCTCTTCTATATGCATCGGGCACCCTGCTCCGTTCTGCGCCCCCACTCTCTTCTATATGCCTCTGGCACCCTGCTCCATTCTGCGCCCCCACTCTCTTCTATACGCCTCTGGAGTCCTGCTCCGTTCTGCGCCCCCACTCTCTTCTATATGCCTCTGGCACCCTGCTCCGTTCTGCGCCCCAACTCCCTTCTATATGCCTCTGGAGTCCTGCTCCGTTCTGCGCCACCACTCTATTCTATATGCCTCTGGAGTCCTGCTCCGTTCTGCGCCCCCACTCTCTTCTATATGCCTCTGGCACCCTGCTCCGTTCTGCGCCCCAACTCCCTTCTATATGCCTCTGGAGTCCTGCTCCGTTCTGCGCCCCCACTCTATTCTATATGCCTCTGGAGTCCTGCTCCGTTCTGCGCCCCAACTCCCTTCTATATGCCTCTGGAGTCCTGCTCCGTTCTGCGCCCCCACTCTCTTCTATATGCATCGGGCACCCTGCTCCGTTCTGCGCCCCCACTCTCTTCTATATGCCTCTGGCACCCTGCTCCATTCTGCGCCCCCACTCTCTTCTATACGCCTCTGGAGTCCTGCTCCGTTCTGCGCCCCCACTCTCTTCTATATGCCTCTGGAGTCCTCCTCCGTTCTGCGCCCCCACTCTCTTCTATACGCCTCTGGAGTCCTGCTCCGTACTGCGCCCCCACTCTCTTCTATATGCCTCTGGAGTCCTGCTCCGTTCTGCGCCCCCACTCTCTTCTATATGCCTCTGGAGTCCTGCTCCGTTCTGCGCCCCCACTCTCTTCTATACGCCTCTGGAGTCCTGCTCCGTACTGCGCCCCCACTCTCTTCTATACGCAGTTCCGCTCCCCAGCTGGGAAGCGGAGCTAGGGAGTCCCCAAGCGCGCGCGCTTTCCCCAGCAACGCGCGCGCGGTGGGGACTCCCTAGCTCGGCTCTCCAGCTGGGGAGCGGAGCTGCGATGTCCCCAAGCGCGCGCGCTTTCCCCAGCAACGCGCGCGCGGTGGGGACTCCCTAGCTCGGCTCCCCAGCTGGGGAGCGGAGCTGCGATGTCCCCAAGCGCGCGCGCTTTCCCCAGCAACGCGCGCGCGGTGGGGACTCCCTAGCTCGGCTCCCCAGCTGGGAAGCGGCCCCAGCAACAGCGTGGGCGGGCGGGCGGTGCCCGCGCGCTTGGGGACATCGCAGCTCCGCTCTCCAGCTGGGGAGCCGAGCTAGGAAGTCCCCACCGCGCGCGCGTTGCTGGGGAAAGCGCGCGCGCTTGGGGACTCCATAGCTCCGCTTCCCAGCTGGGGAGCGGAGCTGCGATGTCCCCAAGCGCGCGCGCTTTCCCCAGCAACGCGCGCGCGGTGGGGACTCCCTAGCTCGGCTCCCCAGCTGGGGAGCGGAGCTGCGATGTCCCCAAGCGCGCGGGCACCGCCCGCCCGCCCTGTTGCTGGGGCCGCTTCCCAGCTGGGGAGCCGAGCTGTGGTGTCCCCGCGAATGCCGCCCGCCCGCCCACGCCGCTGCTCGCGCCGCCGCTGGGGTCTTACGGGGGCAAGAGGGGGAAGACCCAGGGAAGCCTCTGCCCGGCGGGGAAACTCCACCATCTACGCATGCGTGGAAGGGCACGCATGCGCAGATGGTGGAGTTTACTTCCGGGTTGAAAACTCGCGAAATAGCCCTTTCGCGATCCTTGAGGACGCGAAACTCGAGGGTTCACTGTATTAGTAAAAATTTGGAAAATTCTAACCCAAATATACTACACTTTTTAATATTCAATATATATTTAACTATGTATTCTTTTTCTGTATTTGAATTTATACTTTCAAGATAAGCGGGGGAAATGTACCCCCACTTTATGTTTAACGTTTGTATGTGTTCGTCTATTTTAAGAAAAATTAATAAAAAATACTTTTAAAAAAAAAAGGAAATAAGGCCAAGTGCATATTTCAGAAAGTTCACAAGTTCAAAAAACAAATGTGTCTCAATGTGTGTGCGCGTCAAATTACTAAATACTCACCAATTTGTGGTGCGACAGAGAGAGCTTGGTAGTAAAACCTTTCAGCCAGCAATTCTGTGTCGACACCTGCCAACTCATTCTGGTATCGAGCTGATAAGGCACAAAAGACATAGAGAAGCCTTATGCAGAGCTGTGGAGGAATCTCAGACGATTACAATAAAGTTGAGGTTAAGAAACGTAACAATAAAATCCATTCCCTCCCCTACACCTATAAAGCTACACCTAATAACTGTCCTATTAAATCAGAAGGTAATGTGAGACAGTTTAAATAATGGTGCAAACACCATGCAAAAATTATTCTTTAAGTTACCAGTTCTCAATTATTTGACTTAGGAGGAATTTGTGGTGTGACAAGAGAGAGTTTAGTAGTAAAACCTTTCAACCTGCCAATTCATGCCGATATCGAGCTGATAGGGCACAAAAGACATAGAGAAGCCTTAAGCAACACAATGAAGAGGATACACAACAGACGATACTTGGTTCGGATTACGGGCAAGCATGGAAGAGGGAGCACACCTGACTGAAAGTAAATAAATTACTTTATTGCAGTCATTACCCAACACGAGAGAAGCTGATGCCCTTTTTTACCAAGTAGCTGGTAATGCTTCCGACAGTAGGAGATTCCTAATTATAGAAACATAGAAGATTGACGGCAGAAAAAAGACCTCATGGTCCATCTAGTCTGCCCTTATACTATTTCCTGTATTTCATCTTACAATGGATATATGTTTATTCCAGGCATGTTTAAATTCAGTTACTGTGGATTTACCAACCATGTCTGCTGGAAGTTTGTTCCAAGGATCTACTACTCTTTCAGTGAAATAATATTTTCTCACGTTGCTTTTGATCTTTCCCCCAACTAACTTCAGATTGTGCCCCCTTGTTCTTGTGTTCACTTTCCTATTAAAAACACTTCCCTCCTGAACTTTATTTAAACCTTTAACATATTTAAATGTTTTGATCATGTCCCTGCTTTTCCCTTGTCCTCCAGACTATACAGATTGAGTTCATGAAGTCTTTCCTGATACGTTTTATGCTTAAGACCTTCCACCATTTTTGTAGCCCGTCTTTGGACCCGTTCAATTTTATCAATCTATTTTTGTATCTTGAGGTCTTCAGAACTGAACATAGTATTCCAAATGGGGTCTCACCAGTACTCTATACAGCGGGATCACAATCTCCCTCTTCCTGCTTGTTATACCTCTAGTTATGCAGCCAAGCATTCTACTTGCTTTCCCTACTGCAGTGGAAAAATAAAATCAGAGACCCATTGCTCACAAACTTTAGGACTTGAGATATGATAGAACCTAGTAATTTGAGGGACTCATTGCTCACAAACTTTAGGTGTGAGTGGGGAACTATAATCAACAGTAGAGACCTTCAAATTACTAGGTTCTATCATATCTCAAGTCCTAAAATAGTCACCTAACATCAAAAACGTCCTTCCAAAAAGCACAACAAAGAATGTTTTTTCTGCACCAACTCAGGAAACTCAAACTGCCCAAGGAGCTGTTGATACAGTTCTATAGAATTGAGTCTGTCATCTGCATCTTCGTAACTGTCTGGTTTGCTTCTGCAACCCAACAAGACCGATACAGACTTCAGAGGATAATCAAAACTGCAAAAAAAAAACCCCAATTGCTGCCAAACTGCCTTCCATTAACTGCACGAGTCAAAAAGAGGGCCGTGAAAATATTTACTGACCCCTCACATCCTGGGCATAAACTGTTTCAACTCCTACCCTCAAAATGTCGCTACAGAGCACTGCACACCAAGACAACTAGACACAAGAACAGTTTTCCCCCCGAAAGCCATCACTCTACTAAACAAATAATTCCCTCAACACTGCACTAGTATTACTACTAGTTTTTTCTTGTCATTCCTATCACCCATTTCCTCCAACTTATGACTCTATGACTGTAGCTTGTTGCTTGTATCCTTAAGTTTGTTATTAATATTGTTTCCTTATTGCTTATTTGACCCCTTAAATGTTGTACCTCATGATTCTTGACAAATGTATCTTTTTCTTTTATGTACGCTAAGAGCATCTGCACCAAAGACAAATTCCTTGTGTGTGCAATCACACTTGGCCAATAAAGAATTATATTCTAAAATAACATTCCGTTCTCCAAGAGTCAAGGTCATTATGCCCTGCACCTGGAGAGGTGTGCCTGGGAGGCATCTCCAGCTGAGATGGTGCATTGATAGGAGCATGTGATGGATATGTCAACAGACTCAAACTCAACCCTGATAAGACGGAGTGGCTGTGGGTTTTGCCTCCCAAGGACAATCCCATCTGTCCATCCATCACCCTAGGGGAGGAATTATTGACCCCCTCGGAGAGGGTCTGCAACTTGGGCGTCCTCCTCGATCCACAGCTCACATTAGAGAACCATCTTTCAGCTGTGGCGAGGGGGGCGTTTGCCCAAGTTCGCTTGGTGCACCAGTTGTGACCCTATCTGGATCGGGACTCATTGCTCACAGTCACTCATGCCCTCATCACCTCGAGGCTCGACTACTGTAACGCTCTCTACATGGGGCTACCTTTGAAAAGTGTTCGGAAACTTCAGATCGTGCAGAATGCAGCTGCGAGAGCGGTCATGGGCTTACCTAGGTATGCCCATGTTTCACCATCACTCCGCAGTCTGCACTGGCTGCCGATCAATTTCCGGTCACAATTCAAAGTGTTGGTTATGACCTTTAAAGCCCTTCATGGCACTGGACCAGAATATCTCTGAGACCGCCTCCTGCCGCACGAATCCCAACGACCGGTTAGGTCCCACAGAGTTGGCCTTCTCCGGGTCCCGTCAACTAAACAATGTCGGTTGGCGGGCCCCAAGGGAAGAGCCTTCTCTGTGGCGGCCCCGACTCTCTGGAACCAACTCCCCCCAGAGATTAGAACTGCCCCTACTCTCCCTGCCTTCCGTAAACTCCTTAAAACCCACCTTTGTCGTCAGGCATGGGGGAACTGAAACACCTCCCCTGGGCATGTACAATTTATGTATGGTATGTTTGTGTGTGTGTTTGTTAGCAAAATGGGGTTCTTTTAAATATTTTAAATTATATTTGGATTTGTTATGAATTGTTGTGTTGTGCTGTGAGCCGCCCCGAGTCTGCGGAGAGGGGCGGCATACAAATCTAAATAATAAATAAAATAAATAAATGTGGGTGCAGGGGAAGGGTGTTGGATTTTCTTTTGGGTGGGGAAAACCTGAAAGCTTTCAGATTTGGGGTTTCCCAGATGTGCCAACATGACATCTCTAATAAAATGGAACTTTGAGGAACTCCAAACCTTGCAGTTTTCTTTTGTTGGGGGTGTGGCTTGGAACCC